>NC_071389.1:75324312-75627342 GCF_022682495.2 Desmodus rotundus | reverse complement strand
TGATGTATAAGGAGTTAAGTTAATCAAAGTCATGCATGCCACTGAGTGGCAGAACTGTACCTGACATGACATCATAAAGCACTTAAATCTCCCCAAACTCAATCTTACTATAAACTACTTATCTATTCTGTACCAATGAACTTTTTCATTATAAAAAACAGAGTATCACACAGTAAAGGCAAACCACCAATGTTTAGGGACCAACATACAATCCTCACAAATGTTGGAATTTGAGAAAAGGTAAAAGTTAAAACACACTTTTACTACCTCATATTGCAAATTGGGTTATTTCTAATATAGAATTCTATTAAACTGAATGTTTAGTAAATTAAATACATCAGTCCCTATTAAGTAGAAATGTATCTAATTAGCATAATTCAATTTCATTAAAAATAAAATTTCTTCCACTTGACCATTCCTAAAAGCCTATTTTAAAAAACCCACAAAAATTAATCTTCGGTCTTTTACCAAAAATTCCCATTAAGTACAATTAAGAAACAATGTGGTAGAAAACATATTTGCCACCTGAAACAAACAAAAAATGGCACTGGACACATAAATAAAGAAGCATCTATCCAAAACTTATATAAATTTTTTAAAAAACACAGGGTAGGCAAAAAATTTGGGGCAGCCACCCATTAGTACCTCTTTCCTCAGAAATGTAGGCACTCTAACTCCAGTGTGGAATAGTTAGGGGCAGAAGGAGTTGGGTGAAGCATCCTGGGATGTGAAATTGGCAGTTGGCAGTTGACCGGAATGGAGAGAGGGGCCCACATAAGGGAGGAGGTGATAAAGAGGTCTGGAAGTTAGAGTTTCATAAAGCTCCTTATAGTTAATATACCAAGTACTGAGAGCCAAAGTAAATAAATTAATTTTAACCCCCCAAAATGTCTCAACACAGCAATGTCAGACTAAACACAAATCTACAAGACAGCTAAAATTAAGCTACAGGTACCAACCTGAGATTGAAACTGAAGGGAAATAAGCAAAATTCACAATCTGCCATTTGGCAAACACCAAACCAAGCTATTAATTGTTCTCATAGAGGGATAAACTTTAAAAAGGTAGGACCACACATTTCACTGAGAAATATAAAAACCCATCTATAAAACAAGTTCATGCTATATCAATCAGATATTAATTTCCTTATGTATATAAGGCAAGATAACCCATTTCATAATTGTAATTAAATCTACATAAAGAGATTTAATCACAAAAGAAAACTGGCTTGCCAAGAAAACTACGAAGTTTTATACACTATGTAATTAATGACATTTGAGACTTTTTCTTTCAAGATGATAGAATATATTAACACATTCCCTCCCTCCACAACACTCCAGGCACAGCATCAAGTAGAATCTAAGAGAAAAAACAGAGCCTCAAGGCCAGTAACTGAGCCAAGGCCCCTAGCATAACTATTGTAAGACCGGCTATGCGGCAGAAGGTCCCAACTGCCAAAGAAGTCATGATTCTGGTGAGCTGTGCCTCTGGAGAGAGGCACAACTAAACAAATAAGAAAAGAGGAGATAAATAAGGAAAAATGAGAAAGATTTCCATTCTAAAAAAGCCTGCAAAGCAGGCTTTGCAACAGACATGAAAAAAAATACTAATACAGACAACAATTTCAATCAAAACATGACTTCACAGTCAATAGAGACTGTTAGAAAAGATCTCCTATTTAAAAACCTAAATACTCTTAAAAAATATCACGGGTCAATGAGAAGGTTACAAATGAAGTTTTAATTACAAACACATGACAAATGAAAACTTTAATAATCCAGCTAGGCTGAAATTTATTTACAAAAAGACTGAAATGAGACCTGCCTTTAACTCAAAGCAGACAGAAAACACAGAGCAACATATAGGAAAAGTTAATTTAACCAATCTTCCATTAGTCCATATCTTTTTGAAACTTTTATACTCAGAATATATAAAAAAACTTTTCCTAATAAAAGAAATAACCCAACAGAAAAAACTGATAAAGAGAAATCCCCAATGGCGAAGAAACTCACAAAAAGATGTCTCCTCTCCCTAGTAAACAACAAAATGCAAAATAAAACCCCTATGACATGCCACTTCACAGCCATCACACTGGCAAAACTTTTTAAATCAACAAAATCAAGTACTAATAAGAATAAAGGGAAAGCATATCTACCTACTGTCATGTGGGAGTGTTAGATTGTAAAGCTACTTTGAAGAGTAGTAAGGCAACATCTAACACACTTGAATTTGTGTATCATGCCCTATAATCAAACAATTCCATTCCTAAATAAATAGCCTAGAGCAAATACTGCATGTGTGCTGAGGGAGAAGTGCATAAATATTCGCCTTAGCATATATTAGGAATCAACTCAAATATACCCTGTAGAATGGATTGTGGTAAATCTTCATACTGAAATTAAATAACCTAGAGTTACCTTTCACAACACTGATAAAGTTTGCAAATGTATTAAAGGGCAGGTGAGATGAATACAAACTGCATTCATCTATTTTTGTAGGTTTCAGAAATTTGCAAAACCAAATTATATAATATTCTAAGGGTCATATAATTTCTATTGCAATTCTTTTGTTGAATCAATTACGGCTTTTTAATGATAACCATGAAATTTTTCAGTACTAAGTTAGGTTTTCTGAGTTGTCACAGTGAAGGTGGTTTAAAAAGTCTGGTAGTTTAAAACACACACACAGACACAAACATTTTGAAGAAACTATTTCCGTGGCGGATTATTGTTGTGTTGAGTCTCCCTAAACCGCACTCCTCCAAGATCTCCCCTCACCACCGCAACACACCAAAGCTTTTAATAAATATCAAGAGTATTAAGTATGTAAACCTACCTCCTCTTCTGGAGGTTTAGATGCCACAAAGCGTGTTCTTTCTCGTCTCATCTTGCCGCCTCCACTACCTACTCCAGAAGATACACCATTGGCTGCAGACACACTGAAATTTGGGTACGAAAAACCACTAAGAAAAAAAAAATTAAACAATATATTATTCTGGTCCATAATTTGTTAACTAATGGAATACCTAAAAATCAGAACTGCTACAAAAAATATACAGCTGAATGTGATTTTAAAAGCTAACAGATATTTTTGTGCATAAATTCTCTATTTTTTAACCTTCTTAATATTCAAAAAAGCACAAGTACATTACATACAGAACTTAAAATTTACATATAAAGAAGTTTAGCTACAAAGATAGCACTACCTTTCTCGTTGTTCTCTATTTTGTCCTGGTGTCAAATTTTTTTCATATCCAGTCTAGAAAAGAATGAAACCATATTTAAAAGCTTGCTTATTTAATTTTCTTAATACTACCCTTCTATCTGTGAATTCTAATATTTGGAATCAGGAACTTAATGGTTTTTAGTTAATGAATCCTAAAATTTGCAACTTAGAGCCTACCTTCCGAGCAGAGCCTACTGAGTAGTAGTAGAGCCTACTGCAAGTGTTAGTCTGACTGCACATACACATGAAATGTCACTGAGCACAACTGTGCTTCAAACAAAATGGTCACTGCACAAAGTGAATATACTTACCACTTTTACTTATCTCTTGTGCTTGGTGCATTAAATACGTAAGCAAATTTATAAGGATATTCCTTTTGAAATGATTCTCTGAAACTTACCTCTTACCACATCAAAATTAAAAGTCAATAACAGATCAACCTAGGTAACCATCTGAAGATGACAATAAGACAGTTATGTCCGTTTCACCACTCTTATTCAAAATTTTACTGTAAGTCCTAGCCACAGCAATCTGATAAAAAATAAAAGGCATCTAAACTGGAAAGGAAGAAGTCAAACTGGCATCTGCAGATGACATGAAACTACACAGAGAACCCTAAAGAGTCCACCAAAAAAACACCAGAACTGGAGGACTGCTGGTCTAGATGGCAGCATAGGCAAACACGGCTCACTTCCTCCCACCACCACATCAAAATTACAACTAAAATACAGAATAACAATTACTCAGTAATGTCAGAAATCAAGCTGAAGGGAAGTCTGACAACTACGAAATTAAAGAAACCACATTCATCCAGACTAGTAGGAGGGGAGGAGAAGTGGAAGGGGCTGGTCCCTCACCCACACGTGGTAGATAAAAATTCGAGGGGGATACCTTGGAAGCGAGGAGTCCCAGCCCCATACCAGGTCCCCCAGCCCAGGGTTCCAGTGCCAGGAAGATAAGTCCTCATAACTTCTGGCTGCAAAAACCAGCAGGGACTGGGACAGTGAAAAAAACTGATGGAAGTCCTAAGTAGTTCCTCTTAACTCACACACGGGCTTACTCAGACTCACTTCTTCTGATCTCCTGCACTGAGGTGGCAGGTTGAAAGGCACCAGTAGCATAGATGGAGAAACTGAAGTACCTGACATCAAGGCAAGAGCTGGGGGACAGCTTTCTCCCAGACAAAAGGCAGGCAGAGGCCACTGTCCCTTTTGTGAACTCTCCCCTCAAAAGAGCCACAGAGCCAGCAGGCAGATGCCTTATCTGAGTCTCCATCAACCTTGCTAACAGTGTTTGCCCTGCCCTGGAGATCCCCAGACACTCCACTTCCCTCAACTTACAGGCCCACCCAAGTTGTTAACAGAGACTTTTCCATATGAATGGCTGGTCTTGGCTCATGCTTGACAACTTCCTAAATCATCTCAAACAAGCAACAACCAGCCACAGTGAGCACCCAACCCCCATAGCTCTGGCTAAGTGGCCCCAGGCCCACCACTAGCAGCAGCCAACCTAGACTCACAGCTTAGCCTCACCTGGGAATCTCCAAGCCCAGCACAAGTAGCAGACATCTCAGATTGCTTTATAGCTCAGGAAAGGTGGTCCCAGGCAAAACACAGGTGGGGGTTGACCTCGACCTGAATCACCCAGGAAACCAAAGAGACTGCACCCAGTGGACAGCTACAGACCACATCGGATCACCACTACCCTGCCCCTGAACAGCAGATCTTCCACAGACATGCAGGTTGGAGGTGAGTGGTCACAGCCAGTCCTTGCCACTGACTGGCTTAGGTAAATCCGTCCCATTAATCTGCCAACAGCAATCAAGGCTCAACTACACAGGAGGGTGTACCCAGCCCACATGAAGGGCGCACCTCAAGTACCCAGCCTGGGGATTAGGGGAGGCTGTGCCACTGGACTCTCCAGGACACCTACCACATTAGGCCACACTACCAAGACAAAGAGTCAAAGCAGCTCTACCTAATACATAGAAACAAACAGAGGGAGGAGGCCAAAATGAGGAGACAAAGAAACATGGCCCAAATGAAAGAACAGATCAAAACTCCAGAAAAAGAGCTAAACAAAATGGAGGTAAGCAATCTATCAGATGCAGAGTTCAAAACACTGGTTATATGCCCAAGGAACTTAGTAAGGACCTCGACAGCATAAAAAAAGACTTGGTCAGAAATGAAGGATACACTAATTGAAATAAAGAACAATTTATAGGGAAACAACAGTAAAGGGGATGAAGCTGAGAATCAAATCAATGATTTGGAACATAAGGAGGCAAAAAACAACCAATCAGAACAAGACGAAGAAAAAAGAATCCAAAAAAAATGAGGACAGTGTAAGCAACCTATGGGACAACTTCAAGGATTCCAACATTCTCATCACAGGGGTGCCAGAAGAAAAGAGCAAGAAATGGGCAATCTATTTGAAAAAATAATGAAAGAACACTTTCCTAATTTGGTGAAGGAAATGGACACGGCAAGTCCAGGAGGCACAGAGTCCCAAACAAGATGGATACAAAAGGCCCACTCCAAGACACATCATAATTAAAATGCCAAAGGTTAAAGATTAAAGAGAGAATCTTAAAAGCAGCAAGAGAAAAGAAGTTAGACACCTACAGGGGAGTTCCCACAAGACTGTCAGCTGACTTCTTAGAAGAAACTTTGCAGGCTGGAATGGATTGGCAAGAAATATTCAAAGTCATGAAAAGTGGGGACCTACAGCCAAGACTGCTCTACCCAGCAAAGCTATCATTTGGAATCAAAGGGAAGATAAAGAGCTTCCCAGACAAGAAAAAAACTAAAGGAGTTTATCACCACCAAACCATTATTATATGAATGTAAAAGGGACTTATTTAAGAAAAAGAGTAAGATCAAAACTATGAACAATAAAATGGCAACAAATACCTATCTGTTAACAGTTTAATCTAAAAAACAAACTAAGCCAATAAGAACAGAGACAAAATCACAGATACAGACTGGATTTTCATGGTTGCCAGAAGGGAGGGGGTTGTGGGAAAACGCGTGAAGAGATGAGGGGTTTAAGAAGTACATATAAGTAGTTACAGAATAGCCACAGGGATGTACAGTACAGGAAATGGAGTAGCCAAAGAACCTATCTGTATGATACATGGACATGAACAATGGTGTGGGGACTGCCTGAGGGAGTGGAGAGTGCTGTGTTGAGGGGGCCCAAGGGGTAAAATTCATACAACTGTGACAGAATAATCAATAAAATATAATTTTAAAAAAACTATTAGAACTGATAAATGAATTCAGTTAAGTAGTAGAATGTAAGATAAATATTCAGAAATAGGTTTCGTTTTTATATAATAATAATCAGAAAAAGAAACTAAGTAAACAATCCCATTTATAATTGTATCAAAACGATAGCTATGAATAAATTTAACCAAGGAGGTAAAAGACATACACTATAAAAATGTAAGACAGTGAAGAAGATACAAATAAATAGATGCATATACCTGTGCTCATGGATAGGAAGAATTAACATTGTTAAAATGTCCATACTATCCAAAGCAATCTATAGATTCAGTGAAATAACTATCAAAATACCAATGGTGCTTTTCACAGAACTAGAACAAATAATCAAAAAACTTACATGAAACCACCAAAGACCCCGAGTAGCCACAGCAATCTTGAGAAAAAAAGGACAAAGTTGAAAGTATATCACACTACCTGATATCAAATTATATTACAAGATTATTGTAATCAAAACATGATACTGACATTAGAAGACACATAGATCAATGGAACAGAATGGAGAGTCCAGAAATAAACCAACACCTATATGGTCAAATAATATATGACAAAAAAGGCAAGAACATACAATGGGGTAAAGACAGTCTATTCATGTGTGGTGACTGCAGGGGGAGGGGCGTGGGTAGAGGTAGAAGAGGGGAAGGGTAGTAAACAGTAACAGAAAAAAAACACAATAAAAAATGTGGGAAAAAAACCCTACAGTCTATTCATTAAATGCTGTTGGGAAAATTGGAGATACATGCAAAAAAAAAAAAAAAAAAGAAGAAGAAGAAGAAAGAAACTAGACCACCTTCTTATATCACATACAAGAATAAAATCAAGATAAATTAAATCTTAAATGTAAGACTCAAAACAATAAAAATCCTAGAAAAAAACAAAGGCAGTGACAGCTGACATTTCTCTTAGAAATATTTTTTGGATACATCTCCACATCTCAGGCATGGGAAACAAAAGAAAAAAATAAACAAATGGGGCTACATCAAATCAAAAAGTTTTTGCATAGAAAAGGAAACCATCAACAAAATGAAAAGACAACCTAGTGATGGAAAGAGATACTCATCAACATTACATCCCATTGGGGCTAATATCCAAAATTAATGAGGAAATCATACAACCTAACACAAAAATAACAAATAATCCAATTAAAAATGGGCAGAGGACCTGAACAGACACTTCTCCAAAGACATATAGATGGCCAATAGACATATAAAAACATGCTCAATGTCACTAATCATCAGAGAAATGCATATTAAAACAATGAGATACCACCTCACACGGGTCAGAATGGCTACTGTCAATAACTCAACAAACAAGTGCTGGCAAGAACGTGGAGAAAAGGGAACCCTCATGCCCTGTTGGTGGTGCAAAGGCAGACCGGTGCAGCCACTGTGGAAAGCAGCAGAGATACCTCAAAAAATTGAAAATGGAAATGCCTTATGACCCAGTGATTCCACTTCTTCATATATCTGAAGAAACCCAAAACATTAGTTTGAAAAGATATATGCACCCCTTGGCTATTGCAGCATTATTTACGATAGCCAAGATAGGGAAGCAACCCAAGTGCCCGTCAAAAGACAAGTTTAATTGTGATACATACACACAGTGGAATAGTAACTGGCCATAAACAAAAGAAGGTAATCTTAGCATCTGCAACAGCATGGATGAACTTAGAGGGTATTATGCTAAGTGAAATAAGTCAGAGAAAGATAAATACCATATAATTTCACTTACATGTGGAATTTGTAGAACAGAATAAACAAACAAAATAGAAACAGAATCATAAATACAGAGAACGGACAGAGTTGCCAGAGAGAAGGGTGGTTGGGGAGCTGGGTGAAAAAGGTGAAAGAATTAAGAAGTACAAATTGGCAATCACAAAACAGCCATGGAGATGTAAAGTACAACATAGGGAATATAGTCAGTAACACTGAAACAACTATGTATGGTGCGAGAGGGGTACTTTAAATAGCAAAAGGGTCACTTTGAACACTATACACCTGCAACTAAAATAAAATAATACTGAATGTAAACTCTACGTGTAAAATAAAACAAGCAAACAAAAGAAAATACTTAGAATATGCATGCCAAAGTACTTGGAGATGAACAGATGTGATGTTTGAAATTTATCTTTAGATAGTCCAACAACTCAAACAAAACACACAGATAAAGCAAATCTGGCAAAATTATTTAATCTAAAACCATTAGTACACACTAGTATTTACTAGTAAACATTAATTTGGGGTTTGATTAATATTCCTTGCCATTTGAAAGCATTCTATTTCATAATCATCACTCATTCACAATCTGTAAGCATTATCTTAGTAGACTGCAATGGTAAAGTACTTCTATGTCGCATTATATATTCTTATTCATTTTAATCAATATTCAAAGACTAGTGAAAATAAACACATACTCACACTGTGTTTTTTATCTATTCTTTGATTAGTCTTCCTTAATTCACCAAATGGAGTTAGAGATGGTTTAAAATAAGCAGTTCGATTTGTTGCTATGGATATGGGCTTTGGGGTCATGAGTCTCTGAACAGGGGGATACTGACAGACCACCTATTAGTTAAAAAAAAAAAAAATCAAGGACAAACTTTCATTTTCATATATTATCAGTGATGCATAGCTAAAAATTATTTGACAATAACTAATGTGACCTAGAGACTACAAGTCCTTCCCAGAGAAATATTCAGTAAATGCAAATAAATAGTAAAAGAAAACTAATAGAACAGAATCACGTGTGCATGTATATTTATGAACACACACACACACACAATTCCAAGATGGTTTCATAGACTACTTTATTTGACTCAATGACTTTTCACACAGATGTGCACACACACAAACGAAAACTGTATTTAAAACTGTTCTACAAGCTCTGGCCAGGTAGCTAAGTTGTTTACAGGATTATCCCAATACAGCAAGGATGCAGGTTAGACTTCTGGTCAGGGCACATACAAGAAGCAATCAATGAATGCGTAACTAAATGGTACAAAAAATCAGTATTTTTCTCTCTTTGTCTATAAAATCAACTGAGGGGGAAAAAAGAAAAAAAACTGTTTCACAAATCTAAGCTTTTACAGATGAATTTCAAATATATAAACTAAAATTGATTTTGCCACATTCTCCCCCTAATTACTATCTAAATTTTCTTCAGCTACAGATATTTTTAAACTAGCAATGAAAATATTTTAATTGCTAAAAATGTGAGCAAATGTCTCTCTACTTTTTCTCTATTGTTATTTAAAAACCAAACAAAAATTTTTACAATTTAAGTCTAATTAGTAAAGCCCTGTCAAGAATTCCAAATCTTAAAATGAACTGGCTTTATTATCTAAGTACAACAAGTGTTTTGCCAACAATCTTTGGCTACACTGAAACATAGTAAAAATCCTACTGATTTAAGCTTCTGCTCTGTCCAAAGATTGTAATACTATGAATACAATCCATTCACTCAGCAGCAGTTGTGAACAGCACTGATTTCCTAGGCAAAGACCCAGTACGGTCACTAGCTCTTCCCTAAATCCTCACAAGTGTGATCCTACAACTCAATGAAACAGTTTATTTTGTAGACTGTTCTGATTACATCCATGAAAACATGAACTACAATACTGTTACCTGGCCTTTACAATTCTTAAGTTACTTACTGGTATTACACGCAACCATTAATAAAAACTTTTATTGATGTGAACTTCTATTATGGCATAATTTTTAGAACTTACTTATTTTATGCAATCTGATATAAAATGGGAATCTGAGAAAAGCAGCTAAGGGATTAATCCCATCAGAGTAGCTAGTAACAGAATCCCTCTTGCCCAATTAAAAATATCTAGAAAATTCTAAAAATTGAGAAGCAACACTATCCCAAGGAAAAAACACAATTTCAGCTTTCTTCTCTACATTAGAATTTCAGGCTGTATGGAGGGGGGCAAAAGGGGGGGAAATTGGGATAACTGTAATAAAATAAACAATTAAAAAAAAAAGAATTTCAGTATAAATAATTTATTTTAACAATATCTCAAATACAGTCCCCAAATTAATTTAGAGAATTACGATAATTTTAACCAATTACTTCTGAGGGAACTTGGTGTTGTAATAGATACTTCCATAAGTAAGGATCTGGGAATCTGCTTCCCTGAAGGATACTTCACTAGCCACAAAAAAAAACTAACAAAAAATATCTTTTTAACCCTATCAAGCACTTTATTTTTTTTCATGGTAATCTCCAAAGCTAATTTGTAACGAAACAGAATACACTAAATAGGG
This sequence comes from Desmodus rotundus, assembly GCF_022682495.2. NCBI lineage: Eukaryota > Metazoa > Chordata > Mammalia > Chiroptera > Phyllostomidae > Desmodus > Desmodus rotundus. Next base: position 75,616,562 of record NC_071389.1, on the reverse strand, counting down.
CTGTCAATATATAATCTATATTATATTGTATTAATAGCTCTGATATCTTGGAAGAGCATTTTTGGCTAATTGATGAAAGATATGCCAAGTTGAAATTCTATCACACACTATAAATTTGACATAATGTTTGTTAATGAGAAAGTTTTCAAAGATAATTATGTTCAGTAAGCACTTCAGTTCACTGAATTTATAATTACTAAACACTTCAAGCTCTGTTTACTCCTAATTTTATTTATCAAAGGGTAAGAGTTACTCATAAATGACTGCCAAGATGAGGAAGTTGAAAATGCCAAATAACCAAAAAATAATGACTGAGCTTTCACTACATATAGGACACTGTGCTAAGGCAGGCCCTCCCTCACAACAGGCAACAATGTGCAATGTAAAAAAATCTTACTTTTTCAAACATGTTCCCTGTGACTACCAACTAAATTCAATTTGTGTATTTGCCAATTAAAAATAAATAAAACAAAATTGCTCATACTTTACAATAATAAACTCTAAAAAAAATTACCTTTTCCCTTTTAGGCCGAAAATCTGTGGTGGAATCTATTCCACTCCTATCAAGAGGCTAAAAAAATAAAATACTATTAGAATTGATGGCAAACTTTGAAAAATAAGATTTTTACCACCAATATATAAAAATATATCTCTTTTAAAAGGTTAAAAAGTCAACTTACAGAATTCAGTGGAGAAGAAGCAACAGATGGAATTCTTTTTGCATCCTGTTAATGTTGAAATAATAACAAATTAAGATTTTTACTAAACTCAAATTTTGTTGCATTTCTGCTTTGAATTGGGATTTTAAAAATTTACCGCTAGAGGGCTTGACATCCTCTCTAAAGACTGCAATATTCGCCGAGCTGTTGAACTAGTCACACCATAGCATTCTGCATTGAGTTGCTTAGCTTTCATCTGTCTTCTGAATGGTGCCTACAAAGTAAAATTTGTATTATTTGTTGGAATGGTAAGCACTAAAGCACATATTTCAGAAAATAAAAATATTTACAAAATTGAATGTCTAGCCAAAGCAAAACAGTATTAATCTAACAACTTCTCTCTGGGTAGTGTCATTAGCTATATATTTAACTTTTATTCTTTGTGCCTTTATTGAAAATCCAATTCTCTGCCTGATAAGTTACTCTTACAATGGAAAAATAAATGGCATGATACAGCATGCACCACTCTAAAGCTCTTCCAGCTATGTTAAAGAGAAAAAATAAGATATGGTAAAACATTCCAGCATTACCTTAATCTGTTTACCCCTAATATTTAAATCAAAGAACACTAAATCAATGACAGTTTAATTAGCCCTGACTGGGTAGCTCAGTTGGTTAGAGGGTCATCCCAAAACACCAAGGTTGCAGGTTAGATCTCCACTCAGTGCACATACCAGAAGCAACCAATGAGTGTGTAAAGAAGTAGAAGAACAAATTGATGTTTTTCTCTCCCTCTCTCAAATCATTTTTTTAAATTAAATTACAGTAAGTTCCAATATAAGTAAAAAAAGACTCTAGACTCTATAACAATGAAAATTTAAAATCTGAAACTGACTTCTCTCAAACTTAAATACAAGAAAAATTTTAAGTACAAGAAACATTTTAAATACACAGGCTATTTCTTAATAAATGACTTTTTAACTTTCTTAAAATTGGAGTTAAGGAAATAAGCTTATCAGTAGACAAGTAACCTTTTATACAAAAGCAATGTTTACAAATTCTAATAAAATTACTTCCTTTTCTCAAGAATGCATTACCACATTCCAATAAGCAAGTGACTACCACAAATCAAAGTAGTCTGGCAATGCTTAATATGAAAGATATATTACTACAATCAAAATATAACCCAGTTTATACAAATAGCTCATAATAACTGAAAAACTGAATCAAAAGAACTACTTTAAATAATGTTTCTCTGATACCAAACATTCATTATATTTTCAGAGTAGCTACAACAGCTTTATTAACTTGGTGCCCATTAGGACTGCTGTTCAGGCCAGAGACTTTGGCAAACGTGAGACATTAAAATCCTCTAGGAAATTATGATAATCTGTCCTGTCACTGGATTCTACTGGTCACTGGCCTCTTGGGGCCTTAGTTCACTAATCAATAAAATGTAAATCAGGTAGAGAATCTTTATTGTACCTTCCAACTCTAACACTCTTGGGAAGAAAAAGTGAACAGATTCATCCCAAATGTCAATGATAAATTATTTAGAAGCCTGTTGAGAAGGATTCAAGTTATTTGTCAGGATTCAGCATTAGAAAGTAGAGTATTCAATATAAGAAACAGAAGAGGAACTAACAGAAATATACTGACAAACTATTCTACAAACAGGCTTGCATCATCTACCTTCTAATGTGCTAAACTATTTTAACTACAAAATATGGTTTTTAAAAAATAATATAATCCAGTTTAAGCTTTTAAGAAAACTCCCTGTGCTTGACTAGGAGTGGAGAACACACGAAACAGTGAACAGATGATGTGTTGTAGAACTGTGCACCTGAAACCTGTTTGACTCTGTTAACCAGTGTCACCCCAATAAATTTCATAAAAAGGAAAAAAAGAAATAGAATACTCCCTGTGTAACTCCAAGAATCAGTTTGCACTTTCTTAAATAAATAATACTGCACTTCATGAACACACTTAGGAATAAGACTCATAATTATAGCTAACTATGAAAACATCCTCTAATTAGGAAAATAAGAAACTACCCTGAAGACAGGACAGTATCTTCAAATACACTTGTTTCTGTACAATTTCTGACTGTCATAGACTGCCTACATGCTTCAAAGTATTACTGCTCCATTTTTAAAATTTCCAAATCTGTAATTAAGTGTAACAACATATATATGAAAAAGAATTTTTGAGAGCCTCAAGAAACTCCTAGGACAAAACACAGAATAGTGCAATTTGCCTTAAATTGACATATTTTGAAAAGTAATCAATTTCCCATTGTTCTCTGCTGATGTATGTATTTAAATACAATTGATTTTGCATACTGACCTTATTGTAATCTATGATCCTGCTAAGCTCATTTATAAGTTCTGACGTGTCTGGGATTTTCTATATATATAAGCATATTGTCTATGAATAAAACTAAATTTATTTCTTCCTTTTCGATCTGTATGCCTAATGTTTCCTTTTTCTGGTGTTGGATAGGACCTGTGGTACATTTACCAGTACGAGTGATAGCAGATATCCTTGTTCCCTTTATAATCTTAGGAGGAAAATATTGTCTTTCACCATTAGGATGATGCTAGCTGAAGATTTTCTGTAAACATGATTTATCAGGCTAAGAACGGTCCCATCTATCTATTCCTAGGTCTGCTGAAACTTTTTGTCATGAATGGATGTTGAATTTTGTCAAATGTGTTCTATGCTCCTGTGGAGAGATGTTCATACAGTTTTTATTCATTATTTACATGGTAAATAACTTTACTCTTCAAATGTTGAACCAACCTTGCATTTCCAGGATATACCCCACTTGATCTACAGCGTGTTTATATATGTTGGATTCAATTTGCAAATATCTGTTGAGAAGGTTTGTGTCTGTAATTCATGAGAAATACTGGTGTGTAGCTTTCTTGTAATGTCTTCAGTATGTTTTATCAGGGTAATGTCGGCTTCATAAATGTGGTGGGAAGTGTTTGGTAGAATTCGCTAAGGAATTTATCTGGGCCTGAGGTTTTCTTTGCTGGAAGATATTTTAACTATGAATTCGACTAATTAAATAGACTACTTAGACAATTTATTCTTGACTAATACCAAGTAACATGAAATATTTAGATGTAAATCTAATGAAATATGTATAAGGTCTGCGTGATAAATACTACAAAACACTGATGAAAGAAAATTTAAAAGATCTAAATAAATGGTGAGACAGTGTTCATGAATTGGAAGACTCAATCTTACTCAGATGTATATTCTCCCCAAGTTGATCTTTAGACTCAATATAATCCAAAACAAAATCACTGTAGACTTTGTGGAAATGGACAGGGTGATTCTAAAATTGTGAAAAAGCAAAGGAACTAGGAAAACCAAAACAAACTTGAAAAAGAACAAAGCTGGAGGGCCCCTATTACCTGATTTCAAGATTTACTGTAAAGCTATAGTAATCAAGACAGTTTAGTGTTGGCAAAAGGATCAACACATAGATAGATGGAAAATATAAAGTCCAGAAATAGACCACAATATGGTCAACTATTTTTGACAAAGGTGTAAAGGCAATTCAATGGAAAAAGTATAGTCTTTTCAACAAATGGTAGATACTGAAGAAACTGGACATTCATATGTTAAAAAAATGAATCTTGAGCCATACCCCATGTCACATACAAAAATTAACTCAAGTGATTCACAGGCATAAATTCAAAGCTAAAACAACAAAGCTTTTACAAGAAAACATAAGAGAACATCTCCACGACTTTGGGTCAGGCAAGAATATCTTCCATACTACAATAAAAGCATGAACCATAAAAGCAAAAAAACCCCAATATATCGAATTCATCATAAGAAAGATTCTCGCCCTAGCTGGTGTAGCTCAGTGGATTGAGCATGGTCCTGCAAGCCAAAGGGTTGCTGGTTTGATTCCCAGTCAGGGCATGTGCCTGGGTTGTGGGCCAGGTCTCCAGTAGGGGGCCTGTGAGGGGCAGCCACATCACTGATGTTTCTCTCCCTCTCTTTTTCCTTCCCTTCCCCTCTCTCTAAAAATAAACAAATAAAATCTTTAAAGAAAGAAAAAAAACTCTCTTCAAAAGATACTGTTAAGACAACCAAGAGAAAAGGATAAAAATATCTATAAAACACCCATCTAATAAAGGATTTATACACTAAATAATGAATTCTTAAAGCTCATTAATAAAACAACCATATTTTTAAAAAGACAAAAGATATGAGCATGTATTTCACCAAAGAAGATATACTGATGGCAAACGAGCACATGAAAAGATTCTCAATGTCATCAGGGAAGTGCAAAATAAAAACCCACAGCGAGCTGGAGTTGCCACTACTGCCTATTATAGAATGGCTAAAATAAAAAACAGAAAACTGAAGACCAACAAGTGCTGGCCAGAATGCGCTTACATTATTGGGGAAAATCGAAGTGGTACCAGCCACTCCGGGAAACAGTGTGGCAGTTTATTATAAAGTGTAATGTTTACTGTCATATGATCATATGAGCCAGCAGTTAGACCTCTGGATATTTACCCAAGAAATATGAAAAGTAATCTTCACACAAAATGTTCATAGCAGCTTTATTCACAACTGCCAAAAATTAGAAATAACCCAAGTGTCCTTTCACTGGTAAATGGATAAACAGACTACATTATACCTTAGCACAAAAAAAGGAAAAAAAAAGGAACTACTGATATATGCAAAAATACAGATTGATCTCATGCATTGTGCTAAGTAGAACCAACAGCAGCAGACTATACTACATAATTAAATTTATATGACATTCTGAGAAAACCAAAATTGCAGAGAAATAAAAACAGATCAGTGGTTGCCAGGGGGTGCAAGTGGGAAGGAAGAATGGTTGACTATAGAGATGCACAAGGTAAAATTTCGGGGTGATGAAAATGTTTGCTCAATATTTTGATTACAGAAGGTTATACAACTATATGTATTTTGTTAAAATTCAAATGCCCTAATAAAGGTAAATTTTATTATTATAATTTATACCTCCATTTTTTAAAAAAAGGAATTAATCATCACACTTCATATAAACACAGACACAAATCTAACATAAAATGTTTGCTTAAGTTTAAAATAATATTTATACAGTCCCTAAATGAAAAGATTATAATATACACATCTATCATTTTATCAAAGAACTGAACCCAAATCCTATTTGAGTGTCAAGTTCTTTAACAAAACAAACAAACAAAAAATTTAAGGTTAAGAAAACCTTCTCTTATGCAAACCAACCTGATACGGTGTGTTTTGTAGTTTAGGCTGTCTCACCGCACCTGCTGCCCCACCATACGTTGTTTTTCCAGGATAAAAAGGAGAATCTCCCAGCTGACTTGTTTTAAGGATTGAAGAACTCCCAAGTGACTGCACAGAAATGCAACGATAGATTATAAGCAATAAACATTGAAACCTAATGTGATTAAATCAACTCCAATTAGTACTCACAGGGGAAAGTGTTCCAAAGGCAGACAAGTTGAATGCTGGTTTCTTTGAGCTGGTGGCAGTGTGCTGTGAGAGTGAATGAGAACGTTCAGCCTCTGGGGACCACAGAGGGGGCACCGAAGTATTCTTTGAAACAGTTATATCTGAAGCAAAAATACATAATGGATAATAATGGAATTAATTACAAGACCCTAGATTTTTATAAATAGTAAATAAAAATTAAAACTAAGTCAGAAAAAAATTATCCCTTGAAATTTAATTTTACTACCAAAATTATTTACTACCAAATGCTAAGAACACCTTTATCAGAAGCTCTTGAAGAAAATCCACTGGTAGTTGAGATGTTATCATCATCATGCTGAGAGGTAGAATCTTTAATCTCCTTCACAAGGGAAAATCCAGAACTGCTAACTGGGAATGCCGAGGACGTGGAGGGCTGACAGTGTAAAGTAGGAGATTCCAGCGTGGAGAAATTCAGATGGCTCCGATGAAGAGAAGGCCTTGTTAATACATCTGGATAATTTGAAGAAGTACTAGTTGTGGAGGGTTCTTAAAAGGAAAGTATTAACATTATGAATTATGTAACTTAGAAAAAGCAAAACACCATCACAACAAAATGCTGTTTTCACTTTGAGAAAACATACTATATAATATAGTTTAATTCAAATCAAATCACAGAGGCCTCCCAAGATAAACCCAATTAAAATATTCTTTAGCCAAACAAGGTTTCAACTAACTTAATTTACCTAACATAGTATCAAAATATATTTCACTCTTCACATACCAATTTCAAAAGTGCATGGTTCTTGATTTTCCTTAAAGTGATATCAGTACAAAGTCATAAAATAAAATCAAAGTTGTATAATAAAATCACAAAACAAGATGGATAGAAAGGGTAAATCTATCCCTCTCAATAGAACCACTATTGAATTTGTATATGCTCCCATATATTTCATGGTAGTCCCCCTTTACCCAAGACCCACTGTGGATGCCTGAAAGGGCAAATAGCCTATATATACTATATATAATATACTGAGCCCTATATATACTATATATTTTTTACATATACACTTTTAACCAAGTTTACTTCATAAATTAGGCACAGTAAAAGACTAACAATAATTAGTAAGATACAATTATAACGACATATTATAATAAAAGTTATGTGAATGAGGTCATTCGTTTCAAGGGAAGCCCTTGCTGAAGACTTCCTGTAGGCTCAGAGCTCTGGCACAACATGCTGTCATTACTCAGAACATGTATTCTGTCCATGTCTTTCATCCACAACTCCCATCTTAACTGAGCACTGTGGCTGTGACTTTTGAAACCACAGAAGTTACACAAAGATGTGACGGCAAAAATAGCAAAAAAATTTTTTCTTCACAATTTCATAGATAAAAGATTCATTCTTACCATAAACCTTAGCAACCTCAGCATATTTTTCTTTCCCTATTAAGTCAAGAACTTTCTCTTTTTCACTTAAGGAAGAAATTTCCGGCTTCTCTTTGGCTGGTAGGGTCTGGGGCCATCAATTCAGTAAAATAAGGTTCCTTGAACACAAGCACTGCTATACTGTCAATACAATAACCAGTGACTAAAGGGTGGGGAGCGTGTAGCTGTTTGGCAAAGGGATGATTCACATCCCAGAGAGGACAGTGCAGGACAGCATGAAATTTCACCATGTACACAGAACAGCATGCAATTTAAAACTTAGGAATTGTTTATTTCTGGATTTTTCCAATTAGTATTTTTGGACTGCACATGACTACAGGTAACTGAAACCACAGAAAGCGAACACTGGACAAGGGAAGACGGGACTACTGTGTGTGAATACACAAATAATTTTTACCTACACACATGATCATGCTTATGCATCCAGTTCCGTAACTTACATATTTACCAGTATAATTTTGTCTCTATAATCAGAGCATTCCCCTTAAAGACCACACTGTATTGCATCATAGTGTTTTAATTATTTGTGATTATTTCTCCAACACTCCATCAAACATGTATGCACTTATATCTGCACACTTTTAAGTAATCCATAAAAACATCTGATTCTGTAAGCCTAAAGATAGGCTCATAAAACACCCCAAATAGTTGGACATATCCTGGGAATCAACAGGATACACAATTATGTGTGAAACTGCTATCACACTGGATGAGAGTGCATACTCATTTTTGCTTATGATACTATGATCCAAAGATTTCACGTCAAGTTATACTCCCACAAAAAGCAAGTAACAACGTATATTTCCCCCATATTATCACTGGATATTAACCATTTCTCATTTCTGTCACTTAATATATCTAATGACATTATTATTTCATTTGTATTTAAGTAAGAGATATTGAACATCCTCTCCATTCATTGGTAATTTATATTTCTTCTTCTATTAATTGCTTACTAATATGGTTTCTCTTACTAATAAGATTAATAAGACCTAATTTCTTTTTGATCAGTAAGATCAGTGTAATATGATCTGAAATATTATAAATAATTTTCATTGCTGGTGGAACACATTCATACTCCTGATTTTTTTTAAATCTTATTTTTCAATTACAACTGACATACAATATTAGTTTCAGGTGTACACACCAGTGACTACACATTGTAGAAGGTACAAGTGATCATCCTGATAAATCTCATACCTGACACCATACATAGTTCTTAGAATATTACTGACTATATTCCCCATACCATACTTTACAACCCTATGACTATTCTGAAACAACCAATTTGTACTTCTTAATCCCTTTACCTTTTTCACCCGACCACCCTCACACCTGGCAGCTCTCAAAATGTTCTCAGTTATCTATGAGACTATTTCTGTTCTGCTTATTCATTTCTGTTGTTTTTTAGATTCAATTTTTCATAGATATGTATTTATTGCCACTTTAGTGTTCATACTTTTTTTCTTCTTCTTCTTCCTAAAGAGGACCCTTCAACATTTCATGTAATAGCAGTTTGGTGATGATGAACTCCTCCTTTAGCTTTTTCTTGTCTGAGAAGCTCTTTATCTCTCCTTTGATTCTAAATGATAGTTTTGCTGGGTAGAGAGTAATCTTGGTTGTAGGTCCTTGCTTTCCATCACTTTGAATATTTCTCGACAATCCCTTCTGGCCTACAAAGTTTCTGCTGAGAAATCAGCTGACAGTCTTATTTATGGGAGCTCCCTTGTTCACTGGGGAGGAGTGGGGAAAGGTCCTGGGAGGAAGATGCCCAAGGCAATGGTAAACAGTCTAGGATGGGATTGGCTATGAAGCTGAATGCCACCAGTGTGCACTGAATTATGGGCCAGAAGATTTAAACAGAAGGGCAGAGACTGGGACTCTCTCTTCTCTTCCTCAAGGATGCCTGGATGAATGTGCTGTAGCTGCTTCCTTTTCCCAAAAGGCAGTATTTTAAATAGGAGAAGGAACTCAAGTGCATCTTAGGACTGGACTGGCCTGGCAGAGGATGTCAGGGTTATTTTTGTGTGTTCTGGAGGGGACGGGCTCTGAGGCAGATGCCTGCCATTCTTCCAAAATTATGTAGCTTTTGTATCTTATTTTAGTTTGTAAACTAATCTTATAGAAACAGGGTAATTAAAAACTAACAAGGAGAATGATAGTAGAACTCAGGAGTTAAATATTTCATCCTTAATTGATAGGCTTAAGTGATTAAAGCTGAAACTCAAGAGTTCAAGACTTTAGCCTTAGTTGACAGGTTCCAGTGACTAATGCATATAGGAAGCTGTTATTCCAAACTTGTGCACTAATTTTGAATAAAGACTCCTTTCCTTTATCACCAAACCACTGCCTCCAGAATTTTGCCCAGAGGGTAGCAACAGGCAGCAGGACTCAGGCTTGCTCTTAGGGAGTTAACTGCTTTCTTCTGCTTTTAAGATTCTCTGTCTTTAACATTATGCATTTAAATTATGATGTGTCTTGGAGTCGGCCTCTTTGGGTTCATCTTGTTTGGGACTTTCTGTGCCTCTGGACTTCTGCATCTATTTCCTTCACCAAGTTTGGGAAGTTTTCTGTCATAATTTTTTCAACTGGGTTTTCAATTTCTTGCTCTCCTCTTCCGGCTGAGTGACATGGAGGGCTTTTGGAGTCCCAGACAGTTCTTCTTAAATGACCTGCACACAGATGCTTACATTTGAAGTTGTCCTAAAGGCTCCTTACACTAACTTCGTTGGTTTTGGATTCTTTTGTCTTTTTTGCAGTTCTGATTGGGTATTTTTTGCTTCCTTATATTCCAGATCGCTGATTTGATTTTCAACTTCATCTAGTCTACTATTGATTCCCTGTGAATTATTCTTAATTTCAGTTAGTGTATCCTTCATTTCTGACTATTTTTTTTTGTATGGTTTCCATATCCTTTTTCATGCTATTGAAATTCTAAGTTCATTGAGCATTGTTATAACCAGTGTTTTGAACTCTGCGTCTACTAGGTTACTTGTCTCTATTTTGTTTAGTTCTTTTTCTGGAGTTTTGTTCTGTTCTTTCATTTGGTACATGTTTCTTTGCCTCCTCATTTTGGCAACCTCCTTGTTTGTTTCTATGTATCAGGTTGAGCTGCTATGTGTCCAGGCTTGGTAAAGTGGCCTTACATAGTAGGTGTCCTGTAGGGTCCAGTGGCAAAGGCTCCCTGATCACCCAAGCTGGACACCCTAGGTTCCGCCTCTGCCCCCATATGGGATGTGTACACCCTTCTGTTGAACCTTGACTAATGTTAGCACATCATGTGAGGTTTACCCCTAAGTCTATTAGCTGTAAGGACTGGCTCCAACCACCAACCAACTTGAACGATCAGCTGTGCAGGGGCCTATCCCACAGAGCAGGACTTACTTTGGGGGGGGCTCTGGTGCTTGCGGAGTCCACCCCTTGAGTGTGTCACTTGTGGAGGTGGTTAGTTGGTGCTTCAACATGGTCTGAAGTTGTTCATGAGGTACACTGGCTCTGGGGCCTCATGGGAGATACAGGCCCAGGTCAGCTGCCATCTCTGCGTGCTCTGCCTGGGGCCACCCAGCATCAGCTACAAAGCAGTCTGCAGATGGCTGTTACTTGTGCTAGACTTGGAGGTGCCCAGGAGAGGCCATACTGCAAACCAAGGCTGGCCGCTGCAAGTGTCAGGGCTTTGGCAACTTAGCAAAAGGCACAAGGCATGCTAGGGCCAGATGCTGCTTTCTTGAAGAGATTTTTGGGAAAGTCTGCAGCAGGAACCAAGACAGGCCATTCTTATGGAAAAGCCATGGGAAATAGCTTGGGTGTGCTCTCAAAAGTTGGGTGGGGTGTGGTTCTCAGGGAATCACTAGGGCAGAGCAAACAGTGATAGCTTAGTCAAGGCTACCTTACAGATTCTCTGAACACAATATCCAAAAAAGCTGGCTACACAGTACACTGTAGAGTTCAATATTAGTTGCTTACCTTTGTGATCTCATGCCAGACTGGGAGTCACATCACAAGAGTGTACTACCACACTTGCTAGCTCACAAAAAATATCTACTTAATGTGTCCTGCTTTCTCACCATCATAGGGTCAAAAATTTTAAGCTGAATGATTTTTAGTCAAGTAGGGGACTATCTGCACTAAATTCCAAGAGACTTCCCCACTTTCCCCAATAATATATCTGTATATTTCTGTTCCAGTGTCACAGTTTTTTAAAATACTGTAGCTTTAGAACACATTTAATGGCTGTGAAAGTTACTACAAACTACCCCACATTCCCATTCTTTTTCAGAACTTCTCTATTCATCATCAGGTGTGTGTTCAAGATTTTTAGAATCCTTTGTCAAGTTTCCAGAAGATTCTTCCAGTTAGGCTGAAATAACAGGACTTCCAGATTAGCTCTTCTACTATAAGTAACTATAAAACTGGGTAAATAAATGAACAAAATATATGAAACAACAGCTTTCAGACAACAGAAAATAGCATGTGCACACTCACACAAAAAAAAACCCCTCACAAATCGAACCCTATTACTACTTAGCACACTATCTGGGAAAATTTTTAGATCTAGCACAGAGAGTTGAAGTCCAAGCAAAATACATCAGGCAGAAATGAAAATTAAGGGCACTGGTTAATAGAAAACTAAGCAGGCCTCTAGAAGACCACATGGGAGTATCCAGAGAGTAGATGAGCTATACACACACAGAACGAGACCACCTAAGGCTTACCTAATAGCAGCTGCTATAGAGTTGAGAAAACAGATACTAGAAGGTGAGCAGCACTTGTGAACAAAGCAGTGCTGAGAACAATGAAGTCCCTGGGCTGCCAGAATTTAAAGATCCCTCCTTAAATCCCTGGCACTGAGCTGAGATAGCAGAGAAGCTTCCCCTTCAGACTATGGATCAAGTCCTAGAATAAGACCTACTGTACACTCATCCTAAAGTCCACAAGAGAAACAAAGTTGGGAAGCTAAGTCCCACCACTTTAGGGGACTTGGAAACACCTTGGACTTTCAACAGACATACATTACCAAAGCATAAAACTAAGCCTATAAAGTTCAAAATGATCATTCAGTAACAACTGCCTGTTAAAACAAGAATCAATACTCTTCAGAAGAAGGCAAGAGAATACAGAATCTTTCCATATAGTATTCAAAATGACAATATTTGGTGAAAAAAAAAACTCTACTGATATAGACATTAAAAAAAAAAAAAAACTGTGATCCACAGTGAGAAGAAAAAGTAGTAACAGAACTTGACCCCAAGATAACCAAGGTCTTGTCCTTAAAATTTAAAATAGGTAATTTAAATATGTCCAAAGTTCCTAACAGACCTGTTAAAATTATTTGACTAGAATCACACTCACTGGGAAGAGTTAATTGAGGGATGCAAGAAATCATTCATCTTTAAGGACTGGTTATATAATTTAGCATGTTAATAAGGGTAAATTGAACACAGAGCCCAAAAATAAACCCTCATATAACAGGACAAACGATTTTCAACAGGGATACCAAGACCCCACTCAATGGGACAAGGACAGTCTCTTCAACAAGTGGTATTGGAAAAAATGAATATCCATATGCAAAAGAAGAAAATGGGAACCTCATCTTATACAATATACAAAAATAACTCAAAATGGATTAAAAACCTAACAACCAAAACTTTTATGAATCTCCTAGAAGGAAACAAGAGGAGAAAAGCTTCATGACACTGGTCCTGACAATGACTTCTTGGGTATAACAAGCAACCACGGAAAAAACGATATATGGGACTATTTCAAATTCAAAATCTTTTACACACTAAAAATACAAGCAATAGAGTAAAAGGCAACTCAAATAATGGTAGAAAATATTGATAAATCACATATGTGATAAGGTGTTAATATCCAAAATATATAAAGAACTACAAAACAAAAAATCAAATAATCTGACTAAAAACTGGGCAAAAAGTTTGAACAGACAATAGTCCATAGCTGATATACCAATGGTGAACAAACATATGAAAACATGCTCAACATCACTAATCATCAGAGAAATGCAAATCAAAAACAAAAACAGATACCACTTGATACCCATTAGCACAGCAACCATCACAGAAGCAGAAAATGAATTTTGGCAATGATGTGAAGAAACAGGAACCTTTGTGCACTGCTGAGAGGAAAGGTGAAATGGTGTAGACCCTGTGTAAAACAATATGGCAGTTCACAAAATTTAACAGAATTATCATAGGACCTAGCAATTCTGCTTCTGGATATACACCCAAAAAACTGACAACAGGATCTGAAAGAGATTTGTTCAGCCATGTTCCTAACAGCATTATTCACAACAGCCAAAAGGCAGAAATAACCTAAGTGTCGGTGACTGATGAACAAATGTGGTATGGACATACAATGAGTATTAATCAGCCTTTAAAAAGAAAGAAATTCTGGTACATGCTACAACATGGATGAATCTTAAAGACAAACATTACAGTAAGTGAAATAAGCCAGTCACAAAAGGAAAAATACTGTATGATTTCTCATCAATCCATCCACTCTTCTAGCAGAAAAAAAATCTAGATACCCAACGGCTCACCATCACAGATGTTCTCTGACTAAAGTGATGACTGAACTCTTAATAAACAAAAAACACTGAACTGTGCAGTTTAAATGGTTTAGATTTATAAGTGACATATATGTCAATAAACCTATAAAAAATAGTAAAGGGAAATGACAACATATTGTTTCCAAACATGCCATATTCATGGGTTATTTTAAAGCTATTTTAATATTTGTAATATTTAATATTTATAAAACCCATCATAATGCTACAACTGGAGGGAAAAAAGTTTAAGACTTTAAAATGCAGTTACTTGAGGGACTTCTGGTCAAGATGGAGGCGTAGGTAGACAAGCTTTGCCTCTTCACACAACCATAGAAAGAAGTACAACAAGATCTCAAAACAAATTAACACCCAGCACCATCAGAAAATAGAGATATATGGAAGCCTGACAACTAAGGATTTAAAGAAGCCACAGTCACCCAGATGGGTAGGAGGGGCAAAGTTGCAGAGAAGCAGGGAGAGGCGATGTGGCACAGAGAGGCAGCAGCAGAGGTGGAACAGATAGTCCCAAATTCACGTGTGGTGGATAAAAATCGACAAGGATACTTTGGGAACAAGCAATCCCAGCCCTAGGCCAGACAGCCCAACCCAGGGTTCCAAAATCAGGAAGATAAATCCCCATTACCCCTAGCTGAAAAACCAGTGGGGGTTGGAGCAGTGGAAAAAGACTGCCATATTTCCATAGCTTACAAGGTCCACATAGACATAGACAAACCCACCCACTCTGGGTTTCACCACCAGGGCAGGAACTGGATGGGTGCCAGTTGCATACGGACAGTAGGTGAAGTGATTGGAAACAGGGCGAGGGCTGGACAAACCTCCAGAAGCCAGGTAGTGGCATTGTCCCTTCCCCGAGCCCTTGCCCCACACAGAACCACACAGCAGTGAGTGAATAGCCCCACCCTGGCAATAACCTAAGGCTCCACCCCACACAATTTACAAGTGCCTTTTCTACATAGGGTACACTATTAAGACAAGGAGTCAAAGCCACTCTACCTAATACACAGAAACAAACACAAGGAGGCTGCCAAATTGAAGAGATTAAGAGATATGGCCTAAATGAAAGAACAGAACAAAACTCCAGAAAAAAAAATTAAATGAAACACATAGCCAACCTATCAGATGCAGAGTGCAAAACATTGGTGATCAGGATGCTCAAAGAACTGATTGAGTACGGCAAAAATATCAGGGAAGAAATGAAGGTTACAGTAAGTGAAATAAAAAAAAAAAATCTACAGGGAAACAACAGTGGAGAGAATGAAGCCAAGAATCAAATTGATGACTTGGAACACAAAGAAGGAAAAAGCATTCAATTAGAACGGTAGAAAGAAAAATGAATTAAAAAAAAAAAAAAAAAGCAGGATAGGCTTAGGAACCTCTGGGACAACTTTAAATGTTCCAACATCCAAATCATAGGGGTGCCAGAAGGAGAAGAGGAAGAACAAGCAATTGAAAACCTACTTGAAAAAATAATGAAAAAAAGCTCCCCTAATTTATCAAAGGAAACAGATATATAAATCCAGGAAGCATAGAGAGTCCCAAATGAGGTGGACCCAAAGAGGAACACACCAAGACACATCAGAATTAAAATGCCAAAGGTTAAAGATAAAGAGAGAATCTTAAAGGCAGCAAGAGAAAAGCAGACAGTTACCTACAAAAGAGTTCCCATAAGACTATCAGCTGATTTCTCAAAAGAAACTTTGCAGGCAAGAAGAGACTGTGGCAATAAGTATTCAAAGTGATGAAAAGCAAGGACCTACAACCTAGATTACTCTACCCAGAAAAGTTATCATTTGGAATGAAGGGCAGAAAGGTGCTTTTCAGACAAGGTAAATCTAAAGGAGTTCATCATCACCAAGCCCATATTATATGAAATGTTAAAGGGACTTATTTAGGAGAAAGAAGAAGATCAAACACATGAACATTAAAAAGGCTACATATTCACAAGTATCAACAAGTGACTGTAAAAAAAAAAAAAAAAAAGAAAAGCAAGCAAACAACCAGAATATAGGTATGATATCATTTGTAGGGTTATCAGCTGGGATGGGGAAGGGGGAAATGGTACAGGGATAAGGCAGCAAAATTAATAGGAACAAAATAGGGGGATGTTAAGAATAGTACACGAAATGGAGAAGGCAAAGACCTTACACGCATGACCCATAGACACGAACTAAGGGGGGGATTGCTAGAGGGAAGGAGGGTACCGAGCAGAGGGGTGCAAAGGGGGGAAAAATGGGACAACTGTAATAGCATAATCAACAAAATATATATATTTTTAAATGCCGTCACTTGATACTTCCAATTAAGATGACGGCATAGGTAAATACAATTTACCTCCTCACACAACTCCATCAAAATTACAACTAAGCTACAGAACAACCATCGTTTAGAACCATCAGAAATACAGGTGAATGGAAGTCCTACAACTATGGAACTAAAGAAGAAACCAAGTATGAAATTAAAAGAGAAACTATATTGAGACTGGTAGGAGGGGTGAAGACGTGGAATAGGCTGGTCCCACACCCACATGTGGCAGATAAAAATCAGGAGGGTATCTCAGAAGCAAGGGGTCTGAGCCCCATACCACACTCCCTAGACCAAAGCTCCAGTGCCAGGAAGATAAGTTCCCATAACTTCTCACTTAAAGCCAGTGAGATTGAGGCTGTGGAAGACAGAAACTACAGGAATCTCACGCAGTTCCTCCTAAAGGGCCTGCAAACAGAGTTAATCTGACTCACTCCCCCTGAACTCTAGCATGGAGGCAGCAGCTTGAAAAGCATCAGAGACATATGGAGAGGAACTGAATTATCCACCATCAGGGCAAGAGCAGGGGTCAGCTTTCTTCCAGAGAGAAGGGCCAGCAGAGGCCATTGTTCCTTTTCTGAATCTTTCCCCCACAAGGCCATAGAGCTGGCAGGCAGGCGCCCATATCTGAGATTCCATCTATTTGGCTCACTCTGTTTGCACCAACCAGGTGATTCCCTGAGATCCTTCCCCACCGAACTTTCAGGCCCACCCAAGCTATTTCCAGTGACTTTTCCATAGGAATGGTTTGTCTTGGCCAGTGCTTCAATTTTCCTAAATTTTGTCAAACAAGCAAAATCTGGCTTCAGATAAACCCTGTATCTCTTGCTAAGTACAGCAGCACTATCTGTACTTAGCACTACCTGTACGTGGTTGGCACTACCAGCAGCCAACCATGGTTCACAGCTTGGCCTCACCCGGGCACCTACAGGTCCAGTCAAGCGATTACACATCTGCAGACCACTTTGTAGCTTATGCTATATGATCCTGGACAGAACACATTTGGTGGCTGACCTCTGGCATTGCCAACAGCAATCAAGCCTCAACTACAACAGGAGGGTGTACACAGCCCACACAGTAGGTATACCTTCAGTACCCAGCTTGGATAACAGGGAAGGCTGTGCTACTGGACCCTACAGGACACCTACTACATTAGGCCACTGTACCAAGTCTGAGAGACATAGCAGCTCTACTTAATATATAGAAACAAACACAGGGAGGCTGCCAAAATGAGGAGACAAAGAAATATGAGTCAGATGAAAGAACAGAAAAAAACTCCAGAAAAAGAACTAAACAAAATAGAGATAAGCAATCTACTAGATGCTGAGTTCAAAACACTGGTTCTAAGGATGCTCAAGGAGCACCTCAATAGCATTTTAAAAAGATACAGTAAGAAATGAAGGATAAATTGAAATAAAGAACAGTTTACAGGGCACCAACCGTTGAGCTGATGAAACCACAAATCCAATCAGCAATTTGGCATATAAGGAAGGGAAAAACGAACTACCAGAATAGCATTAAGAAAAAAAGAATCCAAAACCTATGAGGATAGTGTCAAAAGCCTCTGGAAGAAATTCAAGCATATCAGTATTTGCATCATGAGGGTGCCCCAAAAGAAGAAGAGCAAGAGCAAGAAATTAGAAATGCATTTGATAGAAGAAAATGATAGAAATGATAGAAAACTCAGCCAACTTGGTGAGGGAAATAGACATGCAAATCTAGGAAGCACAGAGAGTCTGAAATAAGATGAACTCAAAGAGGCCAACACCAAGACACATCATAATTAAAATGCCAAAGGTTATAGACAAAGACAGAATCTCAAAAGCCATAAGAGAAAAGCAGTTAGTCACCTACAAGGGTACCCGCATAAGACTGTCAACTGATTTCTCATGAGAAACTTTGCAGGCTAGAAGGAATTGGCAAGAAATATTCAAAGTGATGAAATGAAGGACCTACAATCAAGATTACTCTACCCAGCAAAGCTACCATTTAGAATCAAAGGACAGATAAAAGGTTCCCAGACAAGAAAAAGCTAATATAGTTCATCACCAGCAAACTGGTATTATATGAAATGTTAAAGGGTCTTCCTTAAGAATAAGATCAAAAATATGAATGATAAAATGGCAATAAATACATTATCTATCAACAATTCTAAAAAACAAAATAAACAAACAAGCAAACAAAAATAGATGCATAGATACAGACAACGTTTTGATGGTTGCCAGATGAGAGGTCAGGTGGATAAGCAAAAAAGGCGAAGGGATTAAGAAGTACAAATTGCTTGTTACAGAACAGCCATCAGGATGTAAAGTACAGCACAGGGAATAGAGTAGCCAAAGAATGTATATGCGTGACCCATGGACATGGGCAAGTATGGGGATTTCCTGAGGGAACATGGGGGTGCTGGGGAGAGAAGGGCAAAGGGGGAAAAACTGGGAGAGCTGTAATAGCATAGACGAAAAATATGATTTTTAAAAATTTAAAATGCAGAGTTACTTAATTATAAGATTAACGAAATGACCCAGTTGAGCTGCTGCAGAGAAGACAGGAGCCAACTGCAGCTGTACCATACCCGAATTCATGGCATTATCAGTTTCACTCTAGCAGGTAAGTTATATAGTTCTCCCTTAGTGCCAAGACCCATTCTAAGGGCTTCACATTTATTTTCATAAGAATTTATGAGAATACAAAGGAGAAAATAGACTATCTTGCCCAAAGCCACACATCTAACAAATGATGGCTTGAAATTATTTTTAGACTTTGAGACAAGTCTAAAATCCGAGCTTGTACTCTTAGCTGATATAGTGCATCGGCTACCCTTAAAAAGCAAAAAGCTACAAAATAAGGAAGGTACCAAATGTGAACCTGATCATCACCCTTCTCTTACATGTTTTTATGTACTACCCAGTTAGATTTACCACAGACAGATAATACAAAAATACTTCAAATCAAGGCATGAAACCTGTATTTCATAACAAAATATTCACATTCCATTTACCTTCTGTATTTCTTACTGTTGGATCAGGAGTGATTCTCCCATCGTGAATATTAGCACTCTCATCATCAGCATATATCAGATGATCATCTTCTCTACTTTCTGGCCACTGTGGTATCTCTCTTGTGTCTGTGGAGCAGCTGCATACTTCTTCATTCTTGTTGAAGTATCTCTGTAGCCATCCTGGCACAATATTCTTAACTGATTCTGTAACCCTGCTAAGAATGCCCTGTTGGGGGGAAAAACACATAAGGCAATTTTAGAAATTTATCTTTTTAAGTACCAACTTATAGAAAGCTATACCATGAAAAACACAACTGTTTCCAACAAAGTTTCCTAAAATTCAGTTCTTTGAGCTAATGTTGACATAATGGTATTTTACAAATGCTATAAGCAAATTCCTACTTTTTCTTTCTTCCATATATATATATCCATCCATCCATGAATCAATAATTACCCCAAATGGCCATATTATTCTAATCTTTAAAAAACTCCAATAGGCCATCAAATAAAGACATATAAATTCTAAATTTAGTAATAAGATACACACTAAAATGTTACAATCTGAGAAAAGGCATCTATTTTGATCTCCGCATATTAAAAGAAGCAATATAAACACCTCCAACAGTTTCCTCAAGCAATTATTTTATTGCATATTCTTTTAAAAAGAAAAATTTGGACATATAAAACTAGAAGACTTTTTTTTAAAGACAGGTAATAAGACAACTAATCTATCATAATAAACTCAAGAAATAATCTAAGGTGTTTTTTGATGGGAGAAAAATGTAGTATAACACTATTAGTATTAACATGTATTATAGCTTTGCTATGTGCAAGGCACGATTCTACATAGCAGTTTATACATATTATTCAATTTAACCCTCACAGTACTATTATGAAGTTGGTATTAATGGTGCCACTTTATGGATGGAGGCACAATGAAGTTAAATAATTCACTCCAGATACAAACACATTTATTAGGATAAAGTAGAAGCATAGGTGGGATTGGTAGGACCTGAAGTTTGAATACAACCTCCTTGTACTTTGAGTAACTCTAGGTAAAATTAGAATTACACCCCCTCCTGCTATTATCTGATAAGAATTATAATTGGACGATCCAATGGAATATGTGAATGCACTTTGTAATTTAAAAAATTAACAAACATATACTGGTAATTTTATTACTAATTAGGAAAAAAGGGTCACAGAAACAAAATTGGGTGAGGCAACCAGTATTAGAGACAATAGCCTTCCTAAAGTAGCATTAGTAGGATTTCAGAGAAAAAGTTACAGAAGAGAGAAAATGAATTGGCAGGTACAGAAGAACAATAAAGTCAAGGCAGAATACATAAATCAACCACGAAAGCAAACCTAAGACAAAAAGGCCTTGAAAGATCCTATCAACTGAAAAGATAGAAGGCACCTCTGATACAGACACTTGAATAGTATTTTACTTATTGTTAAAACGGTGTAGGTAACAACTGAGAAATATGTAATTATTTTTCCATGTATTCTCCAAACATATTTTAAACAGATCTACAATGTAAGCTCTCTTGCAACACGAGGCCGACAACCCTAGAATACTCATTACTGAAAAACACAACCACCATTTCCCTTTTTTATGCTAATATTACATAGTATTAGTGACTTTGGAAACAAATGTTATAAACCTACATCCAAATTTAACATTTATAAAAACATACATCAAATTTTAAATGTATGAAAAATATTTACTTATTACTTAGTATTTACCTCCCTTCTATTTCAAGAAAGTGCTTACAAGCTGTAATGCAGCTTAAATAAGACTTGAAAAACACAAGACTCATACCTGATATGAAATGATAAATTAGCTAAAGCGCTACAGCAAGAATTTAGTGTAAATTAAGCTTTTTGTGGACTTCTAAGGTGTTAAGCTACTAACAGTATCAAAGATTCCTGTGATCCCTACTCACCTGTGGCATGTAGAGAACTTACATGAATACCATTCTTAACCAAAGGTCGCTTCTGTGGCAGCATTTGATATCGTGGACAATAATCAGAAATCAAAATTAGACAAATTGGTATAATAAAGCTCCTTCACTAAAGCTCATAAACTTTGCTTGGAGATCTTCTCTTTTCTAAACTAAAATCTAACCAATTTATCTATCACAGGCCACAGCAGCTTAGTACAAGAAAATTACAATGACCCTGGCTGGTGTAGCTCAATGGATTGAGTGTGGGCCTGTGAACCAAGGGGTTGCTGGTTCAATTCCCGGTCAGGGCACATGCCTGGGTTGTGGGCCAGGTCCCCCAGTGGGAGATGTACAAGGGGCAACCACACATTGATGTTTCTCTCCCTCTCTTCCTCCTTCCCTTCTCCTCTCTCTAAAAATAAATAAATGAAATCTTTTTTAAAAAAGAAAATTACAATGAGAGAGAGAGGTTACTAATGGCACAACGAATGACAGCACGAAGACCTTGACAGTAAATAAAACTGACCTGGAACCATTGTAAGAAAACAAACATGCCTATACTTCAGTATACTTCTGTAGCAGGGTAAGTGAACCTACCTAATCAAGAAAAGTTAAGTTAAGCCCTGGCAGGATATCCCAGTTGGTTGGAATGTCGTCTGTACACCCAAAGGTTGTAAGTTCTATTCCAGAATTCCAGGTTAGTGCATATATCTAGGTTGTGGGTTTGATCTATCAGCATCACCTCAGGTTCTATCCCAGCCCTCAGGGATAAAACTCAGGAAGTAGGGCTCACCTGTTTTAACAAAAGCCCAAGTGATCTGGATGCATGCTAAAGTTTGTAAGTTTGTGAACCACCATTCTAGTTGAAGAGATTAGGAAATTAGATATATTTAATGATATTACAGTACATTTTAAGGGAAAAGTCCTTTTACAAGAAGTTAATAAAATTATGTATACTTAAAAGTCTTAAGATTCAGTTATCTGGAAAACATATAATGCGGAACACTGGTCAGACAACAATTAAAATACAGGATGGGGGAAAAGTAGGTATACAGTTGTCCGTGTGGAAAATAATATAATTAATAAATGATAATGACAATAAACTGTTTTGTGTACATACAACTGTAAGCCTACTTTTACTCCACCCTGTATATCACAGTAAAATATTCTAAAATGAATGAGAAAAACCATTTGTACTGTGGACTGTGCAGAATACAATGCAGCTTAAGAGACCTAGTTCTCCAGTGTTTCCCAAACTATGGCCATGAATTCTACCTGTACTATTATTTCATGATTTTCTTTCTATCCACTCACTTCTCTTAATAAATCTAGCTTTGCCTACATAATAAAATCAGTTCACGGAGTTCATGCTATGCTGGTCTTCACTTGCCCTTCCCTCATTCTTTTTAAAAAAATTTTATTTATTGATTTCAGAAAGAGAAGGGGGAGGAAGAGAGAGGGGAGAGAGGATGGGAGGAAGGGGGAGGACAGAGAGAGAGAGGAGAAACACTGATTTGTTGTTCCACTTATTCATGCATTCATTGGTTGATTCTTATGTGTGTCCTGACAGGCGACCAAACCTGCAACCTTGGCTTATCGATCGGGACGATGCTCTAACCAACTGAGCTAACAGTCCAGGGCCCTCACTCCATTCTTGATAAGCTATCCCACAAAGTTGGCTTCTAGAAGAACTGGCCCACAAGAGATACTAGAGAACACCAGATATCAAAGGATAGGAAGAAAGAAGTCTTTTTTTCCTGTGCTCCCTTCTCTACTTAAGTGATCCCTCTATAAAACTAGTTTCCAGCCAGGTGGCTCGTTCTCTAGTCCAGGTACACCTTTATCCTTTCCAGTCCTAGGGATGGTAGCAGCTTCTGCTACTGCTAGTCTCTGGGTCTCTTGCTATTCTGTGTGTATCCCTTTAATCACCAGCACATCTGTAAGTAGACTCTCTTAAAGACATTCAACCCTTCGGTTGAACTACCCAGGGTGAACTATTTCTTGCTGGGTCCCTAAGGTACAGCAGGGCTACCTGTTAAATTTTTTTTTATCTAATTAACATGAAAACTAAAAAGTCCATGCTGTCAGTTAGATTCAGCTTCTCTAATAACAATGGAACATATGTACCACACTTGGGGAAGTACTCTTATTACCCAAAAGTTACATCATCCAACCTACATCTCTGTAAAAAAGTATACAAGTAGGCCAGAAAATAAGCTTTATTTTGGTGAATATTTCAAACTCTTATCTAACTCACAGATGTAAGAGCAGACACTGCTTTTCTTCATTTGACTCACTGTCATACTTATTGGTCACATACTACATGTCAGGCACAGAACACCAGGAAAAAGAAAACACGAGTTCCTGCCTTCTTAGAACTCACATTCTAAGTTAGAGAGACAAATGAAAAAACTAGTAAACATAATACATAACACATAATATGATGACTTCGATGCTATGAACAAAAATAAAGCTGGGAAGGAAAATGGGATGGGTATTTTATATAAGCAAAGCCCTAAAACAAAAGTGAGGAATGACCATGCAAATTTCTAGGCAAAGACTCAAATTCAGGTGTCCTTCACACATGCTGACCAAGTTTCTGGTAATCTTCTTAATACATGCAAAATATAATAAACCTTAAATAACTGTCCATCAAAATTCCCCTCCAGCCCCGGCCGAGGGGCTTGGTCGGAGCGTCAGCAGCAGCATCAGCAGGTGGCGGTTCAATCTGCAGCAAGGGAACATACCTACATTGAGGGTTCAATCCCTGGTAGGCGTGTGGGTGAGACGCAACCAATCAATGTTTTGCTCTCACGTGTTTGTTTCCCTGTCTCTCTCCCTGCTCCTCTCTCTCTAAAATCAATGAATATATCCCCAAGGGAGTTTTTTTAATCCCCCTTTAATCACGTATATATGTGAGAATCTATGTGCAATCTTGCATTCTGTAGCTTAAATATCCAGTCACTATAAAAGGACCCAAACAGTGGTCTTCAAACTGGAGTCTTCAGACCAGCAGCTTTGGTGTCACCCTTGAGCACGTAGGAAATGGAAGTTTGTTTAAAGTTCCTGAGGCAATTCTTCTGCCAATTACAGTTTGAGCAGCAATGCACTGAAATCCTTTAAACACTTAATTAAGGCCACAGTAAACACAGCCCTGAGTATAAGCTTAACTACACCAAAGCTTTACATAAAAGATCACCCGATTTCCATGACCATCTCATTATCTATCAAATCACATTACACCAATTTTTATAAATATCTACCTTATAATATCAACTCTGAAAATCAAACAAGACATAGACATAAGTCTACCTTTGAAACTGTAACTTCCAGTGTTAAAGACTTGACACTTCTAACCAACTACCAGGTATTAGGGTTTTTTAAAGCTGCTAAGTAAAAGAAATCCGATCGCACATGGAACTGGGTAGGGGAGTATAAAGAGGTAAGGAACCATGTGTCTCAACTAAATTTGGAGAACTGCTTCCCTGCTCGGCAATTTTTTAAGAGTTCGGAAGCACTAAAGATAGACTTCAGCCACTAATGGAAAACTGAGAAAGAGTTGAAGGGAGCAAGAAAAGGGGAAAAATAATTTTCTTATGGTAGAAAAGGTTCCTTTGGTTCTATCACCAAAAAAGGTCTCTCTTTTCAGGAGTTCTTTTTTTTTTAAAGATTTTATTTATTCATTTTTAGAGAGAGCAGAAGAGAAGGCGAAAGAGAGGCAGAGCAGTATCAATGTGTGGTTGCCTCTCACATGCCCCCTACTGGGGCCCAGGCACGAGCCCTGACTAGAAATCGCACTGGCGACCCTTCGGTTTGCAGCCGGCACTCAATCCACTGAGATACACCAGCCAGTGTTCTTTTCAGGAGTTCTTGAGAGAAGACGTTTCAGGTCTTTAACAGAAATGGGGTAAATCGGTTTCCTATGTGAACCTACACAAAGAATGTTTTATGACACTAAAAACAAACAAAAACATGAGGGGAAAATAGATACACTAGTAAAGGTCTCCTAAGAAGTGAATACTCAAGTCCTATTTTACCAGATTAGCTTACTCCCTACTTTCAGAGGCTTCAGCAGTAAGCCTAACTGCCACCCTTATAACTTGATGTACATTTCCTACAGGAAACCTTCTCTGATCTTCAAAGTCTGGGACACTTACTCCCTTGTATGTGCCAACAGTGGCCTGTCCTTTCTACATGATGGCAATTTTTGTCCAACAGGACGGTAATGACAGTCTGTGCAGTGCACAGATTAGTTGGCGCATGGTTTTAATTTACCTACAACTGTACTGCTCAACCAGCCCCTTATTCCCATATATTAATATTCCATGAGAGGTTTCTAAAAAGAACATCGGTAATTCTAGAATTTAAAAATAAAT
The DNA here is from genome assembly GCF_022682495.2 of Desmodus rotundus. Lineage (NCBI taxonomy): Eukaryota > Metazoa > Chordata > Mammalia > Chiroptera > Phyllostomidae > Desmodus > Desmodus rotundus. The sequence continues at coordinate 75,590,769 of NC_071389.1, read as the reverse complement.
AATATATTTGCTTGCTGTAATAGTTTCACCTTAAGCAAATATTTTTTGTTGCTATACTAACAACCCTACCTCCAAGGAAAAAAAACATGTGAAGCTATCCAAGAGCACAGGAAAATTGAACCATCCTCTGGAATGTTAAATAGCATGAAGTCAACTAAATAAAGAGAAGAAGAAAAGTAGCTAAAGAAAGCAAAACCAATGGTCTTTAAAAAAAAATCAACAATACAAACAGTGCATTTAAATTTTTCCCTGGCCTGGTTGGCTCAGATGGTTGCAGCGTCATCTCCAACTAAAGGCTGTGGGTTTGATTCCAGGTTAGGGAACAGACTTAGGCTGTGGGTGTGATCCCTAGTTGGGGCACATACAGGGGGCAACCAGTGGATGTTTCTCTCTCTCTCTCTTCCCTCCCTCACCACTACCACTGGCCTTCCTCTCTCTCTAAAAATCAATAAACATATCTTCAGGTGATTATTAAGAAACAATCTTAAAAATACTCCTTGTAACCCTAAAGCAAAGTCTGTTCTAGAAAATCACAGGTAATGAAGTTGAATTCAAGGATAAAGGAGTTTTTAAACTTAGACTGTCTAAACTGATTGGGTCTTTTCTCCTCAAGGACTAAGGATTCTGCATTTGGCAAAACACGGCAAAAATTCCACTGAGATTTATAACAAATACTCAATTCGGGAGGCAGAAGTGAATTTAATTCAATACCACACACATATTAAGCACATCAGTGTATAAGGCACTATGAATATATTACCTTTCCACAACACATTTAACCTGAGTTCAAGGATTAATGAAAGGCAGCAGAGGTGGCACAAGGCTCTTCTACAATCCCAACTCAGAACTCAGTGGTAATGAAAAAGATATTCTTTTTCCATACATCTTTTCACCAGTTGGTAATCTCAGAATAGCCAGAGACATCTCTCCCATGTGGACAACCCCTTATCATTACCGTACAGCAGCGATTTTCAACCGCTGTGCTGCAGCACACTGGTGTGCCACAAGAATTTTTAAAACATGCCACACGTGACTATTTAGTCAGGGGCACTGACTTCTCTTTCCTTAGACTATCAAATAAAAATATGACACCAGCCAACACATGCCATCAGATATGAATGAATAAAAATTATACCTATTTTTTGTCAGGATGGCAAAAAATATATTGTTTGGTATGCAACAGAATGGTAGTACTTAGTTTGTGTGTGCTATGAGATGGAAAAGGTTGAAAAAATTCAATGCTGTATAGCCCTCTTTCCCTTTCTATAGAATTCTCTATTCCTATGAATTTTCTTGACTTCTGTTCAACTCTTCACATTATCCTCTATTAAACAGCCCTATTTAGATTATAAAATCTCCTTTCTCAAGTAACTTCACTGGATCTCTAACTGTAAATATCAAATATAATTCATCTTTCATTTTAAGGTCCTGGAGGCTTATTCCACAAGAAAACACACTGTTTGGACTTCTATATGCTCTTTCAGGTGCCTTTGTTTGTTTGAGGCCTGTCACTGACCCCTTAATTCTCTTCCAGGGTTCTGTGCACACTCTCCTTACCCACTCAACTCCCGTGTCATCAGGCTCTCTTTTCCGAACTTTTTGAAAGTTTTATTTCATATAATGTATCTAATCAGTGTTCCCCCTTGCTCCCTCCAAGCCCAAGTGAAAATAAGACTTTACAACCCAAGACTTCACATGAGACTTAAAGAATATGTAATTATAAAAACACAAGTAAAAACACAGATGCTATTCTAATCTTTCAGTTATTTCCACTATTTCTTTTAACAATGTATCTCTAGTCTAACTTTAACACTCAGTTATCTCCATGAGGGAGAAAAGTAATGAAGTATTCAAATTCTAATACAGTTATAATGGGTCCAGTTTCAGTAATCTTAATTTAACCTACAAATCTAAACTATTAGTTGTCATATTTTACAACCAACAGATAGGCAGCAGCCAAGTTTTCTCTATCCACTTAGTCCAAATCCTTCTGGTCACTTAAAATCGAAACTTTTCATTTCTGTTCTCAACGTCAAGAGATCAAGCCAGAAAATGAGCACGAAAATTATTCTGGCTAAAAAATTAAAAACGACAATGGCCACATATTCCCAACGCCTTCAAAACACTGTCACCACTGCAGTAGGGAGAAACATGACCTGACTTAATCTTATTTTTAGTTAGCAATGTTATAGAAGTGGTACTGAAAAGTAACAATAATCAAACAAGGACAAGAAAAGGGATCCCTAAAAGGACCTTCCAGCAATAAGAGATCCAATAAAAAGGTAAAGCAGTTTAACCCACTCCAAGTTACCCATAAAATATTGTCCACTTTTCTTACAACTGTTTGAAAACTGGATGTAAGAGTTCATTTCCTAAATCACACCATGAAAAAAGAGAGTGAAATCAAGCAAGCTGACAAGCAAACTGAACTATGTCTAGACAGAAAAGTCATTGTACTATCCTGTTTCTGACAGTAAACACAGTAAATTGTGTTATATCTGGTGGTGAAGCTTTAAGTGTATATGCACTTCCCGAAACAGAGGAATCTTTTACAAGTATATTACAACCATGACTATTAGCTAAGTAGCTACAAAGAAAACACTTTTGAAAATACATGGTCATTACATCTTTCCAATAATATGTTGTGCCTATAAAATGTTTTAATTAGTGATATCAGACCAAAGGCTTCATTTTACTTCAAACTAATAGATAACTAACTGCCTCATCAGGGGACTTTCCAGGAAATGGAGACGACACGTGGACGCTTTTGTCATTTATCTTATTAGAAAAATTAGTAAGTTAATTGATGAACTATCACACACAAGAGCCTCTCATCACAAACAAAACAACTACATGTTTTGGAATAGCTTAATATTTGAATTTATTTTCCTATATGCTTAAATGACCGGCATTTCTATTGGGAAAACATTGCAAAAGTATTTGAAAGAGTAGTAATAGTTTAAAGGTTTGGCCTCATCATTCAACAAGCAAATCCTTTAATCCGTTATAAACCTATACAAGATTCAGCTTGGGTACATAAAGGGGAAAAAACTTCTACAAAGAGGCAGCAAAATTTGTAGACAAAACATTTAAATCAAAAGGTTCTATTCAATCACAACAATTTCATTTTTTTTAATCCACACCTGAAGATATGTTTATTGATTGGGGGGGGTGGCGGAGACAGACAGACACTGTTGTGAGAAAGAAACATCAATAGGTTGCCTCCCATTCACACCCCAACCAGGATCAAAACCACCACCTTTTGGTGTATGGGGCAACGCTCCAACCAACTGCACTGCTGCCTGGCCACAGCTCATCACGACAATTTCAAATGAGTCCTTCATTTACAAGTTTATTACAAGTCCTGGCAGAACCCAAACCCAAACCCAAACCCAAACGCTCTGACTCCATTATAGTACTTTTTCCTATCAACTATTTTCCTTTCTATTTCCATGGAAACAATTAACTATCTAAGATAAAGATAAAATAAAAATCAAAAATACTTAGTGACTTCAGGAATGAATTAAATATTCAACCTCTAAATATTCCTCCTTTTCAGAACTGAGAACAGCTTAGGCTTCCTATACCAAGCAGAACTTACTTATTTGGGAAGAAAGTATCATGTTGTACCAAAACAAACAACAAAAAACAAAAACAAAAAGACCCACATAATATAAAACAGGGTTTGGCAAAGCAATGTCTGTAGACCAAATTCAGCCCTTGGAATGTTTTTATACAGGCCCAAGGCTAAGAATTGTATTTACATTTTTAAAGGGTTGTAAAAATAAAACAAAGAACTTGCAGCAACAAACGTAAAATATTTACTATCTGGGCCTTTACAGAAAAAGTTTGCAGGCACCTTATCTAAGCTGCTGAATAAAGGGGTTTATTCCCCCTCTTTCTGAAATAGCTAAATGCAGTTAAGTGACTTGTAAGACAAACTACATCTAGAAAGATAAAATGAGTGGATTCCCTTAGCTCCAAACCAGAAGACAAAACCTCTGAAGCACACCCCCCCCAAAAAAGGGCAAAAATAAGTAGTTCCCTCTCACCGGGAGGTGGCAGTAGATTCTTCCAGAGGCAAGGTTCTGGTTTGCCCATGGGCTCAAGTGTTTTGTGGTGGCTATTAAGAAAAGCAGCTTGACCTTCCAGAGCTGACTTTCTGGGCCTGACAATCTGCACAAAAAGGAAATCGGAAAGGAGACTAAACAGGTGACAAGAACTAACCACATCCTCTTTAGTGACCTGTTCACTCCCAACTAGCAAAATGACACCATTTCCTAAATGCATGTGAGTTAAGAATTAGGGGGTAGGAGAGAAGGCAAGTGAAAATGATGTTCTTCATATATACTTCTACCATTCTTAAGTTATTACCCTTCAGTCAGTTAAGAATAGATACCTGTCTCCACAAAGTCAAACAAGATGGCATTTTAAAGATCAGAAGTTAAAAGTAAAAAATGCAAACTTCATATATATTTCAGCAGAGCTAAACCAGAAGTCAAAACAGGAAATTACAAGTCAGTTAAACACATGCAAAAGTCACAGGTACTGCGTGACTGCACAAGCCAGTTGGCCTGACAGGCCTTGGCAAACATCCATTAACTAACAGTGCCAGACCTCTCATTCTTATTCCAACCCTCTACTACACCACCCAAAACGTCATTTTTGCCCAGAAATCCTTGGACACTTAAGCAAATAACATTAGTATAAAACATGCCATGTCATGAAGTTGCCTGCTATTCATGATGACTCAGCAGCTGCTGCAAAACAGAGGTGACAGCAAGTCCCAAAAGTTCCACTAACGAATAAAGAAGAGTTCTTATTTTTAAGATTTTTTTAAAAATTGATAATATTAAAGATATTCTTTTGTATGCTCCTGGATACTTTAATTTGGTAGTTTCTGACAATATTAAGTAATACCAACAGTGTTGATCAAGAAACTCCCAAACACCTTTAATACCAATTCAGAAGCTAATTTTTTTTTCTTTTCCAATTAAATGGCTAAGGGAAGAAGCTGAAAGTATTTAGATGAGGAAATGATAAATTATCAAACTCTAAAACAAAATTACACAGCCTAAAATTATATCAGCTCTAAGACAGTCTTAGTTGGACCATAGGTGTTATGTTCTTAAGGAATCATTTACCTTAATTTAGATTTTTATTTAAGTACATTTAAAAATAAACTGTGATTTTAACTTTTGCCACCCGGAATATATTAGCTCCTTTCTAAACTCTGTCCAGACAATGATCTGTATTTAAAACATTTCATTTTTTATGTACTAACTTTCTTTTAAGGAGATCTAAGGAAGCACTCGGACATTTACTCTTCAAGAGAAACAGAAAGCATGTGTCTGACTTCCATTCTGCAAAGAGTTAGGTTAAATGGTCAGGCTTGTGACCTGAATTCTAATCTTAAATCTGCCTGCAAGTACCCCTGGCCCTCACAAAGAAATCTGAAAACCAAGCACTTTCTTTATGTATCTGGGGGGAAACTGGTGGGAGTAACAGTAATGCCAAGACTTCTAACCACACAGGGGTGTCCAACCTTTTGGCATCTGTGCACCACACTGGAAGAAGAGGAGTTGTCTTGGGCCACACATTAAATACATTTCGACACCTAATCACAAAAAAATCTCATAATGCTTTAAGTAAATTTATGATTTTGTGTTGGGCCGCATTCACAGCCATCCTGGGCTGCATGTGGCGGTTGGACACTCCTGCTAGTAGAAAGCCAGTTAATACTATAAACCACAATTTTTGCTATTAAAAATTTTCCCCAAATCTTTACTTTAAAAATTGTTTTTTAATGATACAATTTCACACCACCAGCAAACACGTTAAAGTGTTCAATATTCATCATCACCCAGCATAAAGCAATCTAGGAAGTCTACCTTTAAAAGTATGCAACAAGTTATCAGACCCTTCTGATATATTTTCGTTTTTTAACAAGTTTAAGACACATACTTACTTCCCACCTTAGTGTCATTGAGTTTTATAAGTGATTTTTATTAAAATAAATTAACATTTTCCTACTCGACCCCCATAACAAGTAACATTTAAAAATGTAATTTTCTCAGAATCGAATGTCTCTTTTACATTTAGGACAAATTCCTTTTCATAATATCAAACGCTCATGAGTACCCAAGGTGGTTAAATGGTAAGACCTCCAAGATTCCTGGAGTGTCAAAAGTACCTAAACTTCTGCAATACGCCCCATAACATTAAAATATTTTGTGTATGAGATCAGAAGTGGCGTCCTGCTCAACTGAGCAAAATAGCCTTTTCTAACCTCCAAAATAAAAAAAGGTGGGGGGCCGTAGGGAAGAGTCTCACAGCAGAGAAAAGACTGGAAGGGTTCAGACGAACTTTCGAAATGCCCCAATGCCACAGTAACTATAAGCCGGTTGGGGGGTGGGGGGCGGGCAAAATCTAAGCCACTGATCTCAGATTCGGGAGAGGACATGGGCACGGGAGAGGGAGAACTAATTACTAAATTGAGACTAGGTTATTCCACTTTCTGAGTAGCTGCACCCTCATCAATCCCCACGGCCCTGGAGACAGATTTCCTCAGGCAGCCCCCTCCCCACAAACTCTGAACCGCGGGAGAATAGAAAACAACAAGCCTAAGGGCATCCCGCCACATCTTCCATTCTCCCTGGAGAGGACGTGAGTAATACCCTCTAACCCCGAGTCCCCGCCAAAAACGAAAGAAACGCGCGCAACGTGGGCCTACAACTTCTGTTCCCGCGCTGCGCCGGCTGGGGGAACCCCCAGCCCTGCAGGGTTGGCAAGAGGCGGCCCGAACCACACGTGTGTGCGGCAAGGGTCCGCCTGTCTCAGCCCACTTCTCGTCGCCACGCCAGCGGCCCGAGCTGCCCCCGCCTCGTTCGGGTCGGTCCTCAGGCCCTCTCGTCCGCTCCACGTGGGGCTCCAGGGTCCCTCACCGCCAGTTCCCTCCCGCCAAGTCCCCGATCCGCAAAACCACTAAGGAGTCGGGGTCGCGTACCTGGTGCTTTTGTCGCCCCTGCTGGTACGGCTTAATTGGCCCCTGGTGGCAACGCCGCGTCCGGATCTTGCCGCCGCCGCCGCCGCCACCGCCCCCTCCTATTCCTCCGGCTCCCGAGGCCATGGCCGAGCCTCCACTGCTTCCCGCTCCGGGGCGGGTAAGGGGGTGGGAGAGGCAGAGGCGGGCGCCTTAGAGCACCCCCCGCCCACCCCCAGCCCAAAAGCCCGTCCGACTGCCCACACCGTGGGGTACAGGCACTACAGGAACCGCGAGGTTGCGAGCAGAGCGGAGAGAGAATGCGCGCTGGCAGCAGGGAAGGCGGCGGCGGCGACAGAGGCCGAGTAGCTGGCTCCGGTCCGGTAGCCACTCGCGGACCCCCTCCTCTGTGTATGTCACAGTCTCTATGGAGATCCCCCGCAGAGGACAGCGCTAGCGGCTCCACTCGCAGCTGAGGCCTAACTCGAGCGCCGGCTGACGGGGCTGCAGCTTCCGTCGCCCTAGCCGTGGCTGCCGCAGTAGAAGCCGCCGGCGCCGCCCGCCTACCACTCCCCTCTGCGTACAGCGCCCGCCCCGGCGTCGTCGTCCCTGCAGTCCCCTCCGCCGTTGCGCCTATTGCCGGGGCTAACCACGCCGCCGCGGTCGCGAGCCAGAACGCCGTCACTCGTCGGCGCCCGACGCGTTTGCATCATCACGCTGCGACCGGGGATTGGCGAGAAAGAAGGGTTGATGGAGCCCGCGCTCTCGGTCGCGCAGCCTGCTGGAAAACGTAGTTCAGTGGAAAAACCGACCTCTCAGAAAAAAAATGACGGGGAAGGAGACCTGCAGACCGCCTCACAGGCACAAAGCCGGGGCTCCGTTCCTTTTGCTACTCTTGGCTGTAAATTTAGATTTTGAAAAAGGCGTTTAACGAAAGCAGTGACCTCCTTCCCAGTCTACTTCTCATTGGTGAAGAAGGCAGAAAGAAATAAGTACTTAGTAAAATCAAAGACAGCAACTAATAAAATCTTATAAAAACTGATTGAAAAAGCAATATCCATGGTCTTTAAGCCTAATCCAGATTAGAAAATAATCTGATGGTCCGTTAAGCATATTAAGGGCTTTACTATCCAACACACAAGACCTGAATTCTGGCTCTGCCACTCTGTAGCTTGACATTGGATAATTCAAAACCTGAGCCTTGGCTTCCTCCTCCATGAAATGGGAACTTTAAAATCCACCTTGTGGAGCTGTTGTGATCATGTGTGTAACGCACTTAGTATATTTCCTGGTAAACAAGAAATGCAGTAAGCGGTGAAAAATTACTACTTACACAGTCAACTCACGTTAGAGGTAAGTGGTATATTACCAGAAATAAAAGTATTCATATATTAACAACAAATAGAAGGCATTGTATATAGAAAAGTGAATGAGCTAGGCTCAAACCCTGAATCCACAGAATAGATTGTAGGAGTTGACCCTTCGAGCGTCACCCGAATCTTTAACTGGGCTACATATACAGAGGAATAAACTGTAGCCACATCCCATTTTTCCTTTCACCTTACCAGACTCAGAATTTCCAGCACAGGACGGTAGACTGGCTGGCACTAAAAAATCATCTCTTTCTTGGAGGCTATGTGGGACAGATTTCACATCCAAACTTTGAATGGAAGGGACGTGCTTTAAAAGAGCTGGGCCAAATGACAAAATTTCAGAATAGAACATTGGTAGGATTTTTTGAAATGCGGAAGTATCTACATTCCCCTTTAGCCTTGATCTCAATTGTTTATGATTACTTTATGATTATTTCTTTAAAGTAAAATAATTTTTGAGGGAACTATAATATTAGTCCCACTTTCATGTGATTGAGTTATTGGAAACTGTCAGGCTTGACAGCAGAGAAGGAATAAGAGGCAAGAAGAAATCTGCCTTCAAAACTTCCCACTGCTTAACGTAACTCTTAAATAGTATTTAGCCTCGCTATGAGATGAGGTAACTTCTTGTGCATAGTTTGGGAATCTAAAATAACAATGTTTCCGTGCTGAAGTTCAATTTGGAGTAACAAACCATCAAACCTAGAGTTCCTCACACATTTTGGTACAAAACTATTCTTCAGGGAGGAATTACTAGTAGTAGAATGGGTTATAATGCGTTATCATGGCTATAAAACTTAAAGAATCTGCCTGTATTCAAACATACAAGTAATTATTAAACATTTCTCTGAGATACTATATATAAATTGGAAAAATATCAAATGACATGGAACAATAATAGGGATTGTTGAAATCCTTCCAGCCATATTCAGGGGTAATAGGTTTTTTGGGGGGAAGGACATAATCATTTACTACTTATAATTAAGCAATTTCTATAAGTGATGAAAGTTAATCCCTAAAATCCCTACAAGATTCTGTGGTTCACAGAATTGGAAGCTACCACTTGTAAATTTTATACTATGAACTAGCTATATATATTTTTTAATTATTTATTTATTTTTAGAGAAAGGGGTAGGGAGGGAGAAAGAGAGGGAGAGAAATATCAATGTGTGGTTGCCTCTTACATGCCCCCAACTGGGAACCTGGCCTGCAACCCAGGCATGTGCCCTAACTGGGAATTGATCCGGCGACCCTTTGGTTGAAAGGCTGGCAGTCAATCCACTGAGTCACACCAGCCAGGGCTGAGCTGGCTAGCTTCTTATTCATCCTTTCCTTTTTATTATTTACTTCTATTCCCATTAGTCTTCAGGCCAGACAAAATTGAAAGGGCTCTGAGAAGTGACCTTATGTTTTGGGTTGTTTCACTGAGTGTATTTTAATAGAAACTCATTTCTCCCCTACTAGATTTTAAACTTAAGGAAGATAAGGAATTTTTCTCACTGCTGTAACTTGAACATGTAGGAACACTGTTGACACATAGCAGTCGCTCTGTATATACTGTAGTTCATTCCTCTAATATTCTATTGCTACCAATGTTAACTGTTTCCATTTTACTGTGATAAATAATACAATGAAGAATGCAGCTAAACTTCTTTACATAACCTTTCCTACCTTGCATGTATTTGTTTTCTATACTGCATAACAAATTAATATTTCCTGAATTCATTTATTCATAATATGTTCATGAGCATATTGTCACATAATCCTCACAATTCTGAGAGGAATTATTATCCTTGTTTTTACAAATGTGGAAACTCCACATTTGAGGGCACCAAGGAAATAAAAAATAATTTAAAAAAATTATTTTAAGCCCGTTCTGGTGTGGCTCAGTTGGTTGGGCGTCATCCCGGAAAGTAAAAGGTCACAGGTCAGATTTCTAGTCAGGGCAGGTGCCTGGGCTGAGGTTTGATCCGCCTCTGCAGGCACATACAAGAGGCAACCAATCGATGTTTCTCTCTCTTTCTTCCTCTCTTCCCCTTCTCAAATAAATAAATAAATAAATAAATAAATAAATATTAAGAATTATTTTTAAAATAATGGAAGATGAAATATTTGAAGTGATTTCCCCCCTCCTTACTCCAAAGCCCATGCTCTTGCCTTTGTCATCATTCTGTTATATTTGTAGCCAATTTAGGAGCCTCCCTACCACTCAAAACATTTTTTATTCGAAAATGTGTTTGGTTTTTTTTCCAGTTCAGTGGAGAACTCCTTACTTTAGAAACTGCTTTTTGATGGCCTTCACACTGACTAAAATGTTTCGAATCAGATCTGTCTCACTGCGTAGTGAAAATGAACACTTGCCGACCGGATGACGTGAGAGCCAGTAGAAAGACCAGACTCAAACAGCTGGCTTCGGATCACCGGGGAGTGCACGGCCCCCATCGCGGCGTGGGAATATGAGGTTATGGCGTCAGGTGGGAGTGAAGAGTACATCAGCTGGAGTGTTTGGGTAGAAGGGATGTTGTACATTAGACCTCCAAGTCACAGAGAGAAGCCATGTTAGCACTATCAATAGAATTCTACGTATATCATAGAAACAAAAGAATACTGTGAAAGATAAAGAAAAAAACCCCACCTATTTATATTCAGATCAAGTGGCAGAACATGATACAGAACACAGAAAGACAGGAATTCTTTCCTAATAACCAGCCTGAAAACAAAGATTGGCCCCACTTCACTTTTCTTCAGGACCCAGTTTGGTTTCTTTTTCTCCAGCCAAAACAGGTGGTTTCAGAAGACATCTCAACTGCTAGGGTCCCTGTCCTCCATGAAACTTATTTTTCCCCACAAAATATGGTGACCATTTGCATATTATAAATTAGCAAATAGAGAGGTTGCTAATCCTTCTCTAGGAGTTAAGGAATAGTCACTAACAGCTTTTGTATATTCTTCAAAGATAAGACAATTCTGGCCAAAGGAGTATTTAGAGATGACAATTACAGGAAGTTAGAAAATTATGTATTTTACCCCACCAACATGAAATGAGGTATCTGCTAGGATGTCTATTGAAGCAAATTATTATTTGATTCAGAGTAGTTTTATAAGGATTTCCATGCTCTTCCACACACATCTTTCATGTGACAATTATTACCAAGCATTTAATTAGATATAAAAATAAGGGGAGCCCTGGCTGGTGTGTGGCTCAGTGGATTGCGCGCTGGCCTGAAAACTGAAAGGCCACCGGTTCAATTCCCGGTCAGGGCACATGCCTGGGTCCCCAGTTGGGGGTGAGGAGGAGGTAATTATCCATGTATCTCTCACACACTATTGTTTCTCTCCCTCTCTTTCTCCCTCCCTTCCCGTCTGTCTAAAAGTGAATGAATAAAATCTTTTTTTAAAGTTAAGGGAAATTAGTTGTTTTTTTAAAAAAATTATCACACATTCCAATCTTAATTGGAGGAACACATATTGGGTTGGGATTCTAGAAAGTGATTGTTTTTTTTGTCTGTATTTTAGAGGAAGTAGAGCCGTAGCCTTGGGAAGATATTTAAAGATGTATATTATTATACTCTCATTAACTTACTGTGTTCTCTGTCTTTTGGGAATAGAGTAATACTTAAGGCTAAATGAATTAACTAATGTAATCAAATTTGGTCATCTACATATATCACATAATTCCAACATGCCATGTAAGGTTTTCCCTCTTCCTGACTACATACATTACTGCATATTAACCTTTGGCATATATGTGTTTATGTACATTCCACTACAGTTCAAGCCATGTTTTAAACTCATCAATTCTAGATGGAAATTCAGTTTTATTGGATGAAATAATAACCAAATTCAGGAACACCAGACTCAGCCTAGCATTACGCTAGTTAATGAATCAACTAGGATTAAACATTTTGGCCTGTAGGCCAAATATGAAATAGAATAAACATAAACAACTGAGATCAAGGCTAAAGGAAGATATGGATATTTATAAATAATTTGTAAACACAATGTAAACATTAAAAGAAATTATTGAGAATCTACTATGTGTTGGTTTCCAATCTGAGCATATAGTATATGTCAGTGTATAACACCATAAAACAATCTCTGTCCACATACTACATTATATTTTACCATTTTACTGAATTCACCTAAAGCTTACTGTACTATGCTCTGCTCTATTAACCACTTAACACTGAAAATTCACCATCCAAATTCTACACATGCTATTGAATTCATCCCATACAATAAGTCTATTGGCTTAGTTCAGTTTTCTCAATACAACTCATTAGTTACTTTAGAAAACTGGACTCATCATTAAGATTGAAAGATATGTGAAACTATAACATTTCAAAAATTTGATTTGCTTACATTACACTGAGTATGAAGCTTTTTTAATTTTAAAAAGCATTTGTAGAGAATGATTCCTCGAATTTATCAGACCCTGCCTTATTAAGACTTTTCTAGAGCATTGTACTAATTAATATGTTAAGAACCCTAATGTACATATCACTCCACCACCAGAAAGATACAACCAACCCAGTTTAAATGGTGTCTTTTGGCCCCTTGCTTCTCACAGACGCGCAGTGCAGTCTCTGGGAGTTTGTTAGAATGAAGGGTCTCGTCCCATCCCAAGACCATTCAGTCAGAATGTGTATTTTAACAATATCGCCAGGTGCCCACTCATGCACATGACGTTTGAGAAGCAGTGCTTTCAAAATTCACCATGCCATCATATTTTATAGAGCATATGTAAAATGTTAAAGGTCTCAAGCTAAACAGTAGTCATGAAATATATACATAAGTGAAGTTACTTGAAGAATGCTTTGTTAATCCCCAAATATCCTTTTTTATTTGCACAAATTTTCTTTTAGAATTAACTCATGACAAACAAAAAACATGGAGGTAAAATAAACCATCTTATAATCCAAAAGCTACGAGCAAAGAGAGATTTTGAAAAGAAGTATCGAACTGCCGTAGAATTGCTATGACTTTTCCCTTTCCAAAGCATTCACAAAATCGTTTGTAAGGTAGAAAAGCAAGCAGAAACTCTAAGAAGGAATATTCTTAGTAGTGGGTTAGTATCTAGTATCTAAAATGCTAGATGAGAAGTTAGGCAATTTGGAGTGACATCTACAGCACTTCACTTCCCTAAACTTCACTTCCCTAAACTGTAAGAACAGGTATGAGAGCAGCTTTCTACTTGGCAAATCATAAAAACAAGCAAAGAGATTACCTACTTTTAATAGCTTGCTCTTTTAACTAGGTGATATGAAGTCAAGACAATATTCAGATATAGTATTTTCTCCAAAAATTACTCCTGGAAAAATATAATAACTGATTTAGTCTAAAGATTTTCTGAAGTTAGTGATAAAAGGTATTCTTTCCACAACACACTCAGAGTGAGTTTTTATTGATTCCTGCAACAGAGAAGGCCTAAAAAGTTATACAAGAAATGAAAAGTCATTTTTCAAGGGCTCACATACACCTCCCTTCCTATAGGCCAAATAGATACACATTTGCTTATGTGAATGCTTATGGATGAAGGCATCGAGGTAATGAGTTAACCAAAGTTTCTATGAAGAGCAAGCTTAGGAATTCCTGTTGATCACTTAGCAACAAGAACCAACAATTTAAGTAGGAATTGATGAACCAGCAGCTTACAGAACATGTAGCTTTTTTTCTCTCCTATTTAATATTTGCTACATTTCAACTTTACCAGAGACAAAATGAGCAGAAATGAAATTTCTTTTTTTTTGTTTTATTTGCATTAGCTTCTTTTTCCAAAGTTAGACCATTACTCAAAGTGAAATTCTGTATATGGTACATTTTTATTCTCTGTTACCATAGGTAGCAAAGTCGATTTTACAGAGCAGTTAACCAAACATGATGATTAGTTAACGAGATATTTTAAGCCAGGGTCTAACCCATGGCCTATGTCCTCAGTATATCTCATCTTGTTGGGTCCACTGTAAGAACCGTAGGATATCATGAGCAATCAAAAGTGTGGTTGTTCAAAACCAAAACCAAAGCCAAAAAGAACTCTAAAACATTTTCCAAAGCAGAGATGAGTGAAGTTATACTAATCGATATTCAATATTAAATAGGCAGTACTGCCACACAGACAAAAGGCAACTCTACAAACCTTGAGCAAATCCTGCTGAATCATAGCCGCGCGCCCCCCCAATTAGGGAAAAGCACGCGGGCACAGGGAGGTTCCACCACAGTCACTATGAATAGCATTAAAACATCAAAGCAGAGCATGCATCCGTCTCTGCGGAGGCCCTAACCAAGCAGCAATCAACTTCTACCAGCCACAATTAAGTCCAAGCCACAACCTGGATGCTTTAAGTAGGTAATAGTTAAACCAGCTTTTTTAAAAAAATTGCTTGGTCATAAAATCTTGTGCCCACTGTGAGTCAGCGTTGTCATAAGCACTTCCTTCAAGAAGCACCTGCTTTTAGACCCATCCCTTTCAGCTGAAGTGCTGAGATCAATGGCTGATATTACCTTTATGCTTGCTGACCCTTGAGTATAATCCCTTGTCTGTCTTACAGTAGATAGTCCTATGCAAAACTGCAGTCACTCTGCAAACAGGTAGTGGTCAGGTGCTGGGTGGTGAGGAGACAGAACCACAAAAGGGCACTGGGAGTAGGCAGTTGGGAATGAAGGCCATTTTTTCTGTTTTCTCTGTCAGCCATTGTGCATAAGCCTGTCCCCTTCGGCTTGTCCACATGGGCCTACCCTTTGCAGCTGTTCTCTCGCAGATACCAGCATCTTCCTTCTCCCATGGTTTGGGCTGGGTTTGCCAGCAAAAGCAGCTGACTTTTCCCTTTCATTTGCTTCATCACTAAATTTAAAACAGAATCTCTTAAATAATATTAAAAACGGAGATGGAAGAAAAAATGCAATAGTTCTTAGAAGGTTTCTGTCCCCATTTCAATCTAAGGCAAAGAAAAGTACAGTAGCCTCTTCTACATCACACCTAAACAAGACAGGTCAGGTCGTTTGTTTGACTTTTTTTTTTTTTTAGCAACTTTCACTGAAAACTTCCTAACCATGTGAGCAATATAGAAAAGGGGGAAATGTTTAAGGAGTGATATAAGAGAGATGAAGGGAGGGCTGAGATGAGAAAGGAGAGAGAAAATTTTACATCTTGACCAATAGTCACGACTAGCCATTTTTGAGAACTCTCAAAACTTCCGCCAGATTCACGGCCAATCTGAACTCACCTTTGGTGTATTCACCCTCCATAAGTCAATCCTCTGTGTCCAGATTGGCTCCTTATTGACCCAAATTCAAAAGCTGTAAAATAAAGGCAAGGACGATGAGTGATACTTTGCAAGAATGGTGCTGCAGAAGTGCAGAGTATCACTTACTAAGGTCATAAATAATGAAGGACTAATAAATAAAACATTAGAAAGAAAAGACCCTCCTTATTGCCACTTCATGGGTTCCTAACAATTTATATCCGGGCACGAGGTACTAATTGGATGAATGTGTATGGAGTGGGTGAATGCATATTCATAGAAGGGTTTGCAATCCATTATTTCCCTGGACAACTTTTATGTTATGGATTTTTTCTGTGTATTTAAAAAAATACCTTAAAATGAAATTTGCTAAAATAATGTTTTATGTTAAAACACCTTTATTCTCCTCACTCCTTTTAAACTCAGTTTACCTGAGTCCATGTACTAATTGGAGTGTCAGAGGTAAACAGAAAAAAAATCACTTTTATGTAATCAAAGGAAGATAGTGCTTTTCCTCAGGGATTAAAACCAGTACCTTTGGAATATTATTCAACAAATATTTGCTAACCCTGGGCCATATGTTCTGCAGCAGAATCATGATGATATAGGTCCTGCCATTTAGGGACATGTATGTTGAAATGGTTTGTACTGTAACTTTATTTTTTTTTAAAGATTTTATTTATTTATTTTCACAGAAAGGGAGGGAGGAAGAGAGAAAGAGAAACATCAATGTGTGGTTGCCTCTCACGCACCCCCTACTGGGGACCTTGGCCAGCAACCCAGGCATGTGTCCTGACTGGGAATCGAACCGAATACCCTTTGGTTGGCATACTGGCGCTCAATCCACTAAGCCACACCAGCCAGGGTGTTACTTTATTTTTAAGTATTTTGAGTAAATATTTATGCAGATAAATTTCCTTTTGGAAGTCAGTATTGCATAAATAGTTTTAGGCTTACATTTTCCCACTTAAACAATTGATTAGGCAGAGAGAATAAAAGTTTCACATAAACCAGCCTTGTTCCTGCTCCCCAGATCAGGGGGCTTGTAATCAGGACAGTCAATTAGGGAACATGAGTACAAGCTCAGGAGGTCATTCCTTTTTTATATGCAAATGAGCTCTTCAGTATGAAAGACCAGGTTAAAAGAGGTAACTATAAAAATGTATATTCTACCTGGCCGGGTAGCTCAGTTTGTTGGAGCGTTGTCCTGATACACCAAGGTTTCAGGTTCAATTCCCTGGTCAGGGCACATACAAGAATCAACCATTGAATGCATCAATAAGTGGAACAACAAGTTGGTGTTTCTCTCTCTCCCTTTTCTCTCTCTAAAATCAATAAATAAAAATTGTTTTAATATGTGCTCTAGACAGAGATACATAGACTTAAGATTACAATGGGACAAATTGTGTTCCAAAATAATTACAATATATAAGTGGGATCTTCCAGATGCAGAGCAGAGACCAAGGAATATGATTTAAAGTACCCTACACTCTTACTTAGTAGCCAAATGCATGAAATGATAGCAGCATGTAGTCCCCACAGTGTGCTGTACACCCCACTGGGTGTTTACACGTGTTCATTATCTTTCTAAAAGAGAAGGGTGAGTAGTTCATTCGAAATCGTATACCTGGTAGTTGACAAGGGTGGGTTTTGAACACAGGTCTGACTGATTTCAAAACTTGTGCTTCTTTTGTTACACCAGGAAGCATTCTAGAACTTCGCACAGCCAATGGGCAGAGGGAGTGGAGCCTGAGGTGTCTATGGAAACTGCTGAGCCCACGGACATTCCTGCCTCTTCTCACCAAGGTATGTCCAGCTGCTTCTCAGCGAGGGCCTTGGCAGGATTTCTGGGGTAGCAAAGGGATCCTGAGAACCCAATCAGCGCACACTGAGGGATGTCTTATTGGACCCCAGACACCTATAAGTGAGTTCTCTTCTTTGCAAAGTTGCCAGATAATATATGACGCCCAGTAAAATTTGAATTTCAGATAAACATAATTTTTAGTATGTCTCCAGTATTACAAATATTGCATGGCATAACTTATTTGGGAGATCTGGCAACCCTACTTCTTTGCCCTAGTTCACAATGTCTTAGGTTAGAATTCGAGAGAGACATGCGTACAATGGCTATTGACTGGAATTGTGAGGAACTCATCTGCAAGCACGTCCGCCTCCCGCCTACTCCAAGCTGGTGAATGGTTTATTATGGGATGCCGCCACAGCTCAATTTATGTGTTTTTAGTACAGCAGACATGAATCTTGTGTCCACAAGTCAAATATGAAGAAATGTAATTTTATATTTCTTTAACTCAACAGAATTTCTGTTTCAAAACCCCATTTTTTCAGAGGAAGCAGAACCATAAACTCAGTCCTGTCAGGTTTCATCATACCCTCTCCTGGAGATGCGTTGAAGGGTTCACAGAGTGCTGTCGGGGAGCGTTTGTTTCTCCATGTCCTCTCTCCAGGCAAATCGTTTCCAAGTCCCCTCTTCTTCATTCCCGCCCTTCTGGCCCTTTCAATCCAAATGTTTCTGTGCCTTCACTGTTCTACTGAGAACATTGTTCTACTGAGGCACAGGTTCTACTGCAGCTTCTGTACCGCTCTAAGGCTCCAAACCCTTTCTGAAGTCCTTTAAAGCTCTGCCTCCTAGATTCACAGTACAGTCATTCCCTCTCCAGGTTCTTATTACCCTGCTGGGCATCTGCCCTTGGGGAGTGAAGCATGATGCTCTTTGTCATTAAAAAAACTGTCTCAGGCTCTTCCCCCAGGGAAGGACACATAGTTCCTCCAGAGGACACAAAACTACCTCTGTCCTCTTGGCTCCCTGCCCAAATCCCTGCCCCTCCCCTCCCACCCCCCCCAATGCTCTCTGCAAAGACAATCTTTCTCAATCTTTTTTTTTTTTCATTTTTCAATCTTTTGTTCCCATCTTTTTCTAGGGATGGCCCACCCTCCTCAGTACCCCACCCTCCAGCTCTCACCTTCCCCCTGTGTGTCTAATTCCCCTAAGGATATTAGATTTTTGGAAGACACTAGATTTTGGCAGGTTATTTCCTTTTCACCCTAGTTTATCCTTTCCCTGGGCAATGAATACAAGAGTTAGCACTTTGAAAGGAGGAGAGAGGATAAAAAGACAAGAGAGGAAAGTATTCTAACCTACTAACTTTAAGTATCCTCAGGCACTCCCCTCCTCAAAGGCAGACGTAAAAATTAGATCCTGATTGTTTAAGCACAAACTGTAGTCCACACGTCCTGCATAAGCATCAGACGGCAAACATTTTGAAACATGGATTGTCCGGCCTCACCCCAGACTTATAGACTCTCCAGAGTTGAACCTAGAAATAAGTATTTTAAACTCTCAACATTTTTCTTACTCTCATTTGGACTCATTCTCTGACCTGCATTTGGGAGTAGCCCCCTTTTCTTCCTACATCTTCTGCCTTCTTCCTCTTCTTTTTCACTCCTGGAGTGGCAACATCCAGCTAAAGATTCCTTGCACAGAACCAAATCTAGTGTGGAGTCCTGTATCTGCCTTAAAGAGAAGATAACCTGGAGGCCAAGAGTATGTTCATATGTCTCGTCTCCTCTTTTTTTTCTTTTTTTCTTTTAAAAATGTTTATTGATTTTAGAGAGAGAGGTAGGGGGAGATAGAGAGAGAGAGAGAGAGAGAGAGAGAGAGAGAGAGAGAGAGAGAGAGATTGGTTGCCTCCCATACTCGCCTTGATCGGGGATCAAACTTGCAACCTACGTTTGTGCCCTGACCGGGAATCAAACCCCCAACCTTTAGGTGTATGGGATGACATTCCAACTGAGCCACACCCCCAAGGGCTCCTCTCCCATTGTTCTCATCCTTTGGAGCCCTGTCCGGTTTCTAAGAAGAAACTGAGTGTAACCTACCAAACAGGACCATTCCAACACCACATGTCCATCCAATGTCAAATGCAAAACTATTTCCCAGAGACCTAAATGCTGCTCAGCTCTCACAAAGAATCATTAGTATATTTAAGCATCTCAGTTTTGGGGGGGTTCTTTTTTTTTTGAGGCTTTGGGATATTTCTACAGGGAAGGGCCTAAGCAATTAAGATATATTTCCAAAGGAGGTAAATTATAATGTGAGATATTTTAATTGCTTGTGTTGATTTATTGAAATTGTTAAACACTCTCTTAATTTATTTGGAGAGAACAGTTAACCTTTTTTTTTTTTTAAGTGAATATGGTTAGGTAGGACATGTCAGTTTGGCAATATCATTGGCCTATTTTATTCCAAAATGAGGTTAGGAGTGCTGAGCTAAATTGGAGCTCTTAAAAAATATGTCCTAGGGAGTGGTAATGGACATGCTAACTGAAAATCATTCACAAGTAATGATGGGAAAGACTCACCCCTTGAAACGGTAGTTGGTATTTATAAAGTCAGCTATGTTTATTGACTTGCCCCAACAAAAAGTCATGTTTTGTTATTATGACATCAGAATACTACTCTATCAAATAACAGAGCAAAGGGCCTGAAAAATGAGGGAGGTGGGCAGGGTGAATGGGAGATAGAGAAGTGAATATCTAAACTGTTTCCAATAATTCCTTTATTTCAGGAAAGTTAATTTATACTGAATATCTCACTCCAGGTTTAAGTTATTAAGAAATATATTTTTCCCTTGAAGTTGATTAAGCAGCAGCAGCTCTTCACAACTGACCGACCCGGAAGTATAACAGATGCCAATGGTCCGCAGAGCCCTCTGCTAGGTGCTGTAAGTACGGGAAAGCAGTTGTCCCTCACAGGGTGTCCCTTTTTCCCTGAAAGGCTGATATAGAGATGGAGTTAGGGACCAAAGAAATCAGACTTCACGGACTGGAAGGAACTATACAGTTCCACTAGGCCAGCCCCACAGCTAAGGGGCGAGTCCTGTAAGTGCCCCTTCTACGGGGGCTTTATCATCTCAAGAAATGAGGATCCCTGCTTCCGGAGGAGCCGTCAGCTGTTTTCTCAGAGTGGGAGGCGAGAGGAGGAGGGCGGCAAGGGCGCAGCCTGCCTTTGGCTGCTCCTGCGCCCTGGGGAACCCTGGGCCCCGCCCCAGGGACGCAGCCCAGGCGGACCTGATCAGCAGGTCCTGCCAACTATCTTCTTGGCTGAAAGTCTGACTTCCCCCCTCAATGCTTGCTTTTGTTTTCAGTTTTTTTATTTTAGACCCAAAACCTTGCTCTTTGTGATGGTTGGTCCAATTGGGAATTACTTTCTCCATTTTGTTATTAATTCATTCGATGAATGCATTTTTATTGAGTTACTGTTATGTTTCATTATAGGAAACTGAGGCCCAGAGAGCTTAGGCTATATACTCAAAATCACAGTTTTGTGACTTAGTGATAGGATGGAATCTCCTAACTCAAATTCCATGGTTTTACACTATAGAATGTGTTTTCTTTGATCCCACTGAGCAGCTTTTGAAAATCTAACTCTTCCTTCTTAAAGTTTATGGCTTATTTCTCTCTCATCAGTGGCAACAAAGGGTTGATGGCAGTGGGGAGAAGAGCACTAACACATTGAAATCTTATAATATCGATAGACCAAGTTCACCAGTCTCGCTGGTGGTATCCCATTTAATTTTCACAGCCACCTTATGAAGTGTGTATCCCATTTTACAGATAAGGAAATTGAGGCTTAGAGACATTACATAACTTGCCTAAATGCACTTGACAAGGTGTTAAGTATTAGAGCCAGGATCATGAACCCAGTTCTAACTCCAGATGCCATTAAATTATCCTGCCTCCCATGCCCCAGGCAGAATACATTGGATGTCTAAATGGCCACTTAACTTCAGGTAGTTCTGCCCAGATTTTTCATGTACTTTAAGGAAAAGCCTTTATTTTGGCTCTTGATCCTGAGTTTCAATGACCAGAAGTCACTGATAATCCCATGTAAAAATGTTACTCAATCAAGTAACTCAGAATATCAACATGCATTATTATCCAGCTCCAAGACAACTGAACGGAGTGACTTGAACGAAGGTGTTAGGTTGTTTTAGAATCAGTGATAGAGAACAGATACTAATGTTCTCTGACCTCCTGGGAGAGCCCTGATTATTTCAAAATTTATGTTGTGGAAATTGAAGTTTTTCCGAAGAACTTTCATTCATTGATCTGTGCACTGAGAGTCACGTACAATTCAAATTCCTTCTCTCTAACAATGCTTCAAATTATTTGGATTTGGCTTCCGAGTTTTCCGAGGGTTTCACACGAAAGTACGGTACAGAAGGCTGAGCCAAGGGCTCCTGGTTAAACAGAGCTGACTGATCAGACTTTGTCATGGGAGACTTTTGTATCCTCTCCCACCCCAACCCCAACACAGAAGGGGGACCCCCCAAAACGGAATTTATTTATAAAAAATTGTGTTTTTATTCTTAGATGTTTAAACTTCAGTCACCTTCAAAGAGCTCTCCATTTGATGCAATGCACCATTTAAGATGTTTTTTCCTCCGTTCAGAACAGTTTTTGAACTTGGAGATTTTGATGCCTTTTAGTGCTTCTGCCATTTTTTTGTTTCATCTCTTGATCATTGGCAAAATATTTCTATTTGAGGACTTTTTTCATCTGAGGAAACAAAAAATAAAGTCTCTCAGGGCAAGATCGAGTGAATAGGGAAGGTAGGGCACAGGGATCATGCCATTTTTGGTCAAAAACTGCTGGGCATCAGCGCTGTGTGGGCAGGTGTGTTTGTAAATCACCCATCATGAAATGGGCAAATGCAATGAAAGAGTCTTCAAAAAAAATTCACCAAAGCTGAACGCAGCCTCTCACACAACACCAGCTGGTGCACTGATACAGATGGGTTCCTAGAACACTCACCTAGCAGGGGGAGCCTGTGCTACAAAGGGTCCGCCCTCCAGAAGATAAGTGCATTGTTTTTGAGGTCATCTCCCCTCATTTGTGACAGTAATGAAGTAATAAAGGTATTGAACCAGAAGGAAAAAGACAGGAAAAGAAGACAACAGTGAACCGAAGAGTTCATCACAGTTTGGAAAGAGGAAAAGCAAAAGGAAAAATTAATTCCTTCCTTAAGGCAGAGAAAATTATAGCCAAAGGGCCAAAGAGGATATTTCTGACAAAACATGAAGAGAACCTTCTGGGAGTTCCCAGTACGGTTGATGGAGAGTGGCCATGGCTGAAATTAGGAGATGGGTTCATCTAGGTGTATACAATTGATCCCCACTTCTCTTCTCCCACCCTGGGCAGCCAGGGAACTCTCTCTACCCACATCTCCTTAAGAGTGCAGAGGTTTATTCTCTGGGGAAATTGAACCAGTGAGGCCTCAAACATGGCACAATGAACATGGGTACAGATATAAGTGAGTGTCTAATTGAGCACGGAATTGGACTCAGCTACTTCTGGGCTCTGGGCCTAGAATGCCACAACATCCACTTCCCATTACACTCATACTACCAGGAGTGTCATTTGCGGGGGGGGATCTTGTTTCAGTTTCTACCAGTTGATTTATGACTGTTTTGGAACAATGTCTGATTAATCTGAGAGTGCCTATACTTATTTCTACCCTGACTTCATGCCTTCGTGAATTGAATAAATGGAAGGGCATTCTATTATTGCATATTTAAAACTTTCCTTCTATGGACATTAAAGAACATATTATTACATGAAATATAAGTAGAACCCACAGCAGCTATTTTTTTAAATTAAAAATGTTAGAATTTAACATATATCTAGAAGCTTTTCATGAACACAACCCTGTACGAAATTTGGAGCGCAGGGTAGTGATGTGCAAGTATGCAAAAGGAACTGAAAGTTTAGTTGCCGAGCTAAACATGGAAACACAATTACAATGCAAAATACATGAAGAACTTTTGGGAGAACACCTGAATACCAAAGAAGCTCGAAGGGGAGATCAGAGAAAACTTTTTTGAGTCATTGAATTTGAATTAGCCCTTCAAGAATGAGGAGGATCTTAGCTTAGGAGGGGGTGAAGCATTTAGACTGATGGAAAAGAACGAGCCTTGGAGATACATGTATCAGCATGGCTGTTAAAGATATTGGATACTAAAATGCCACTGTGTGTATATGTATAAATATCTCACAGTTCCTTTGCCCACTCACCTGTTAACGGACACTCAGTTTGCTCCCATGTCTGAGCAACTGTCAGGAAGGCTGCAATGAACGTGGTGGAACACATATCTCTTTGAGAGAGTGATTTCACTTTTTTCAGGTATATACCTAGAAGATCACGGAGACATACGGTAGTTCTATTTTTTATTTTAAATTTTTGGTTTTGCCATGTATCAAAATCATTCATTGTCATTGTATCTCAAAGAGCCCAATGTACCCTAAACTTCCAAAAACTGAATGAATTTAGTCTTGTCTGCTAATCCAAACTCATTGGTCTTCAGTCTCTTCCAGTAGTTCTATAATGTTTTTTAGTAACTTTCAATGGACTCAAGTAAATTTTGAGTACAAATTTACTAAGTACAATTCTGTACCAATTTACAATGTTACCAGCAGTATACCGTGGTTGCCTGTCTCCGTACCCTCCCCAGCACTTGTTATTTCCTGTCTTTTTGATAATAGTCATTCTAATGGATGTGAGGTGGTATCTCATTGTGCTGTTGGTTTGGATTTCCTTGATGATTAGTGATGTCGAGCACCTTTTCACGTATCTGTTGGCCACTTGAATATCTTCTTTGGAAAAAATGTCAGTTCAGATCTTTTGCCCATTTTAAAATCAAATGGTTTGGGAGTTTTGTGCTATTGAGTTGTGGGAGTTCCTTATATATTTTGGATATTAACCTCTTATCAGACATGTGTTTTGCAAATACTTCCTCTCATTCCATAGGTTGCCTTTTCATTTTAATGGTCATTCCTTTCTCTGTGCAGAAGCTTTTTAGTTTGATGTAGTCTCACTTGTTTATTTTTACTTTTGTTGCTTGTGCTTTAGCGGTCATATCAAAAAATCGTTGCTGGCCCTGGCGGGGGGGGCTCACTTGGTTAGAGTGTTGTCCTCATATGTCAAGCTTGCAGGCAAGCTCTCTGGTCAGGGCACATGCGAGCAGAGGCCCATAGATGTGAATGCATCAGTAACTGGAACAACAAATCTCTCTGTCTCTCTCTCCAAGAAATGAAATTTCAAATAAATCACTGCTAAGACCAATGTCAAGAAGTATTTTTCCTACGTTTTCTTCTAGGAGCTTCTTTAAGTTTTCAGGTCTTATGTTAAAGTCTTTAATCAATTTCAAGAAAAGTTTTGGTGAGTGGTATAAAATAGGGGCCTACTTTCATCCTTGCATGTGAATATCCAATTTCACCAGCAGCATTTATTAAAGAGAATCTTTCTTCTGTATTGAGTATTCTTGGCTCTCTAGTTAAATATTAGCTGAGAGCTTATGCTTGGGTTTATTTCTGGGCTCGATTCCATTCCATTGGTTTCTGTCTGTTTTTATTCCAGTACCATACTGTTTTGACTACTATAGCTTTGAAACGTAGTTTTATTTTTTAAATTATTTTTAATTGAGTTTATTGGGGTGAAATTGATTAAAAAATTGCATAAGATTCAGGTGTACAATTTTATAATACATCATTTGTGTATTGTATTGTGTGTTCACCACCTCAAGTAAAATCTCCTCCCATCACTACTTATCTCCCCTTTCCTTCTGGTAATCAGCGTACCGTTGTTTGTGTCTATTAGTTATTTTTTTTCTTAACACCCTTATCTTTGTTTTTTTTTTTAAAAGTATATTTTATTTTTTAAAAAAAATTTTTATTCAATTACAGTTGTATACCTTTGCTCCCCATCCCTCCACCCCACCCCAGCCAAACCCACCTCCCTCCCCCACCTCCCCCCTCCCCCTTGATTTTGTCCATGTGTCCTTTATAGTAGTTCCTGTAATCCCCTCTCCTCACTGTCCCCTCCCCACTCTCTGCTGGCTATTGTTAGATTGTTCTTAACTTCAATATCTCTGGTTATTTTTTGTTTGCTTTTTTTCTTCTGTTGATTATGTTCCAGTTAAAGATGAGATCATATGGTATTTGTCCCTCACCACCTGGCTTATTTCACTTAGCATAATGCTCTCCAGTTCCATCCATGCTGTTGCAAAGGGTATAAGCTCTTTCTTTCTCTCTGCTGCATAGAAGTCCATTGTGTAAATATACCATAGTTTTTGGATCCAATCATTTGCTGATGGGCACTTAGGTTGCTTCTAGTACTTGCCTATTGTAAATTGTGCTGCTGTGAACATTGGGGTGCCTAGGTTCTTTTGGATTGGTGTTTCAGGGTTCTTAGGGTATAATCCCAGCAGCAGAATTGCTGGGTCAAAAGGCAGTTCCATTTTTAGTTTTTTGAGGAAATTCCATACTGTTTTCCACAGTGGCCTCACCAGTCTGCATTCCCACCAACAGTGCACTAGGGTTCCCTTTTCTCCGCATCCTCTCCAACATTTGTTTGTGGATTTGTTTATGTTGGCCACTCTGACTGGTGTGAGATGGTACCTCATTGTGGTTTTAATGTGCATCTCTCTGATGGCTAGTGATGCTGAGCATCTTTTCATGTGTCTCTGGGCCCTCCGTATGTCTTCCATAGAAAAGTGTCTGTTCAGGTCTTTTGCCTATTTTTTAATTGGGCTGTTTGTCTTCCTGGAGTAGAGTCGTGTGAGTTCTTTATATATTTTGGAGATCAGGGCCACACCCTTATCTTTCTAGCCCAGCCCTGCCAACCCCATCCGTCTGACAGCTGTTCATCTGTTCTCTATGAATGAGTCTGTTTCTATGAAATATAGTTTTAGATCAGAATGTGTGACGCCTTCCGATTTGTTCTTCTTTCTCAGAATTGCTTAGCTGTTTGGTGTCTTTTGTGGTTCTATATGAATTTTAGGATTTTAAAAAACCTTTCTATAAGAAATGCCACTTGAGAACCAAGATGGCGGCATAGGTAGACACACTACGCCTCCTTGCACAACCAGAACTGACAGAAAATTGAACGGCAAGGAAGTCCGACACCAAGGAAATAAAAAATAAACATTCATCCAGACCGGTAGGAGGGGCAGAGATGGGCAGCCGGGGTGGAGAGGACTCGCATTGCCATGGCAGGACTGAGACTGGCGGAGTGTGGGACCAACAGGGCAGGCAGTCTGACCACTAGCAGACCCTGTGGCCCCACATTTGCGCAGATAAACCAAGAGGGCCGGACTCAGAGTGGCGGACAACGGGGCAGGCAGAGCAGCCGTGACCCCACATTCACGCACAGATAAACCGGACAAACGGCGGGGAGCAAAGCAGACCGCGCAACCCAGGGCTCCAGTGTGGGGAAATAAAGCCTCAAGCCTCTGATTGAAAATGCCAGTGGGGGTTGGGGCAGCAGCAGGAGAGACTCCCAGCCTCACAGGAGAGGTCGTTGGAGAGACCCACAGGGGCCTAGGGTGTGCACAGGCCCACCCACTCAGGGACCAGCACCAGAGGGGCCCAGTTTGATTGTGGGTAGTGGAGTGAAAGATTGAAATCCGGTGGAGAGTGCAGCAGGCGCCATTGCTCCCTCTCGGCCCCTCCCACACGTACAGCATCACAGCGCAGCGACCAGCATTACCCCGCCCCGGTGAACACCTAAGGCTCCGCCCCTTTAAGTAACAGATGCGCCAAGACAAAAAAAAAAAAAAATGGCCCAAATGACAGAACACTTCAAAGCTCCAGAAAAAATACAACTAAGCGAGGAAGAGATAGCCAACCTATCGGATGCACAGTTCAAAACACTGGTTATGAAGATGCTCACAGAATTGGTTGAATTTGTTCGAAAACCAGATGAAAAAATGAAGCCTATGCTAAGAGAAACAAAGGAAAATGTACAGGGAATCAATAGCGATGAGAAGGAAACTGGGACTCAAATCAATGGTGTGGACCAGAAGGAAGAAAGAAACATCCAACCGGAAAAGAATGAAGAAACAAGAATTCGGAAAAATGAGAAGAGGCTTAGGAACCTCCAGGACATCTTGAAACGTTCCAACATCCGAATTATAGGGGTGCCAGAAGGAGAAGAGGAAGAACAAGAAATTGAAAACTTATTTGAACAAATAACGAAGAAGAACTTCCCTCATCTGGCAAAAGAAATAGACTTCCAGGAAGTCCAGGAAGCTCAGAGAGTCCCAAAGAAGCTGGACCCAAGGAGGAACACACCAAGGCACATCATAATTGCATTACCTAAGATTAAACAGGAGAGAATCTTAGAAGCAGCAAGAGAAAAGGAGACAGTTACCTACAAAGGTCTTCCCATAAGACTGTCAGCTGGTTTCTCCAAAGAGACCTTACAGGCAAGAAGGGGCTGGCAAGAAGTATTCCAAGTCATGAAAGGCAAGGACCTACATCCAAGATTACTGTATCCAGCAAAGCTATCATTTAGAATGGAAGGGAAGATAAAGTGCTTCTCAGATAAGGTCAAGTTAAAGAAGTTCATCATCACCAAGACCTTATTATATGAAATGTTAAAGGGAGTTACCTAAGAAAAAGAGGATAAAAAATATGAACAGTAAAAATGACAGCAAACTCACAGTTATTAATGACCACACCTAAAACAAAAATAAGAGCAAACTAGGCAAACAACTAGAACAGGAACAGAACCATAGAGATGGAGATCACATGGAGGGTTGTCAGTAGGGGAGTGGGAGGGGGAGAGGGGGGGAAAGGTACAGAGAATAAGTAGCATAGATGATAGGTGGAAAATAGACAGGGGAGGGTAAGAATAGTGTAGGAAATGTAGAAGCCAAAGAACTTATAAGTATGACCCATGGACATGAACTATACGGGGGGAATGTGGGAGGGAGGGGGTGGGCAGGATGGAGTGGAGTGAGGGGGGCGGGAAATGGGACAACTGTAATAGCAGAATCAATAAATATATTTAAAAAAAAAGAAATGCCACTTGAATCTTGATAGAGATTGCATTGAATCTGTAGATGGCTTTGGGTAGTACGGACATTTTAACAATATTAATTCTTCCATGAACACAAGATATTATTCCATTTATTTGTGTCTGCTTCAGTTTCTTTCATCAATGTCAGAGTTTTCAGTGTACACACCTTTCACCTCTTTGGGGAGATCAGCTTTGAGGCTATGATAATAAAGTTGGCTAGTAAGGAAAATAAGTTATAAAAATACATTTCAGAGGTACTTTTTTTAACTGCATAGTAAAAGAAGAAGGAGGAAGAAGTGGAGGAAGAAGAGAACAGTTAAATTGAATCAATGTAGAAGCAGAAAGTGTCTGAGACAAAAAGAAGTCTACCTATATTGAGCAGCTGTCTAAAATAATCCATCAGCCATCTTCTCACTCAAAGATGTTCTTTCCTTTGCATTCCTCCTCTCAGTATTAAAAGCATTAGCCATTAAATCCAACCCTTTAAGCTGGTATTCACCCCCACATTTAATAGTCATCTAACAGTATATCTTCTTCCATTCTTCCTTCAACTGAACCAATTCAAATCCTATGATCTTCTTAGCTGTTCTGAGAGCTCCAAAAGTGGTCTTGTCATTTGGAGTCCAATCCCCCCTTCTTCACCAGGCCAACTCCTAAATATACGTCAGGCCTTAGTTTAAATTCCGTACAGAAAGCCTGTGGTAATCCCTCACACTAAACTGGGTTCCCCCTCTTGCTCGCATCCTCCTCAGTGCATGATCGTAATACACTGTCCTTCTCCTCTGGACCACTTATAAGTGGTATAATTAAATAATTGTGTGTGGATGTATAAGTACATTACACACACACACACACACACACACTATGTACTTGTTTGTTCCCTCTCCCACCCAACTGTCTACTCTGTGCCAGCAGAGTCAGTGTCTGTTCCACGATTCTGCCCTCCCCGTGCTTACCGCAGTGCCCAGGACATAGTGGGCTCTCAGAAGTTATTTGCTAAATGGCACATATATAAAATGGAACATACACATGTTAAATGGAATATGTATATGTATAATACACATAATTTTTAACCTAATTTCCTTTTCTGTTCCAGGATTACATCCAAGATATCACATTTTGTTACATTTAGTTGTCCCATTTTCTTAGGCTCCTCTTGGTTATGATAGCATCTGAAACTTATTTTTGACGTCTGACAGTTTTGAGGAGTGTGGTAAGGGTGCCCCTGTACTGGAATTCATCTGAAGATGCTGCCACGGTTAGACTGGGGTTATGGGTTTATGGGAGGGAAAGCGCAGCAGTAAAGTGCATTTTCGCCACATCACGTCAAGGGGACACCCTCAATCACTCGGATGCGGTACCGGTCAGGTTCTCCTCTAGAGAGTTCCTCTTTTCCTCATTATCATGCTCGCACAAGGAAGTCACTGCGCAGCTCACACGTAATGAGGGGGATTTAGGGAGCCCCTTATTCTCACCACATTTTACCACTTACCACTACAATAGCCCATTATTTCAAGTTCTTTTTTTTTTTTTTTTTTTAAAGAATGATCTATAACTTACGTCTTTACAGGACCTGTATCAGGGATGCCCCAACCTCCAGTAAGAGCTACCTTTCACCTCCTTAAAGGCTGGAGATCAACAAATAAGGAGGCACGGACAGAAGACTGTCTGCACCACCTAGGAGAAAGGAGGACTGCCTTCGCTGCTGGAAATCCAGAACACTAAGAGTCACGTGTAATCAGTGGCAGCCACCGCGTAATTCTGAACAAGATGTGGAGACTGACAGGCTCTGACACAGACAGTGCTCCTGGATTTGAAGTTCAGCTCCATTATTTTTCTGGTCTCTGTGATCCTGACAAAGCCTTAACCTCGCTAAGACTCAGTTTCCCCAGTTACAAAATGGGTGTAACGACAGTACCTACCTAATAGGGTTGTTGAAATTATTTCGGGAGACAAAGAATATAAAGTCCTTTATACTTAATAAATAAAGAGCAATGCAATGGAGATACTTGCTAATAATTCAGAGTATCTTTCCTGCCTACAAATCACCTAGTCCTCTGTCTCTGGTGTCCCTTTCTTCATGGGGTGGTGGGTACTGTCTGGAACACAGCTGGGCTTGCAGACCTCATGAAAGTAGTAAGAAAACTCGGGAGCCATGTTTTGTTGAATGCAAAGAATTTCCTTAATTCCAAAAGCCTTCCTTGCCATGTTCACAGCAAAGCTTGAAGGTAATTTTGTTGTAAGCCAGAATTTGGAGAGAATGGCTCTATGGCATAAAGGTGGCTCCTGGGAGGTAGGAAGGGAAGGGAAAGGAAGACATCAGGAAAGGGGACGAGAGAAGAGACACGGAGATTCAGAGGTTCAGGCTGTGATGAGGATGTTGCTGGTTCATTGAAAAGACCAATCCCCATGTCTTGGTCTGGGGTGATAAGTAGGACATCAGTTTAAAACTAAGACAGCTTGAGAGGGAATTTGAGAGTGCCTAGGCTGATGCTCTGCTTCTTCTTATCAGCCTTGCTTTGGTAGAACGGAGGGAACAGAGATGGGCTCCAGGAAGCATTTGGCTGGTCCTTCTGGTGGCATGGAGTTCCTAGAAACCCCAGCACTGATGCAGAAGAGAGCTAGGGAGTAAGAGTCACTGTGACAGGTCAGAGAAGCACTGCAGCAGGGGCTGTTCGCGCACAGCCCAGAGCTGAGAGCGGGGGCGGGCAGAGCTGAGTCTCTCCAGTCCCAGTGTGAGGCCAGCAGGGGCACCTGGTCAGCGGAAGGAGTTTGATAAGTTTGGGAGCAATTAGGACAGACCATTACTGCCATCAGTGGTGGGTGAAGCTGAGACAGAAGTCAGTGCCCATAAATTAAATGAGAAAAGCTATCGTCAACCAGGGATCAGCAGGAGGCAGCAGAGGACAAGAGATTGCAGGCGCCTACCTTGGCTGGCAGGACAGCTAACTGCCTTCCAGATCCATCCTAGGAGGCCAGGGGGCAAGGGACAGACCGAGAGAGGGGGAAAGGAGCTCCAACACTGAGTTTGAGTTGACTGAACATTTTGAGTGGAATTTTAAACAGGAAGAAACTGTCCAGGAATCCTTTTCTACGTTATCTGCACCATTTTTGTAAGCCTATTTTTAATTTTCTAAATGTTTTCCTATTTAAACTAGTTTTTAAAAAATCCCTTTAAGTTTCTTTTTCTAGTTGTTCTAGTCAAATTTCATTCTATAAGCTTCAAGAGCCTTGAACCCCTTTTTCTTATTTCCAAACAATTGGATGTATATCTAATTTTAATAAAATAATCCTACTAAAAAGTCTTTTTAGCAAAAAAAAAAAAAAATCCCACATTCATAAACTCTTATTGGCAATAATTAATTGCCAATAATCATTAATTTAGAATTGGCAATTCTAAAACCAATCATTAACATTGCTTGCCTTAAGATGTTTGAATTTCCTGATTCAATTCTTACTTTGAGCAAAGCCATAAAATATAGTCATTTGCCTGTGCCTCTATTGAGGCAAATCTGAAAAGAACCAAATGTGAAATCGTAACTATAAAAATAAGAAAAATTAAGTTTCTGATCATTTGCCTCTGCCAGGAATATTGGTGCAGTTTGACTATCATCTGTAACTCACACATTCAGATTATCCTAGAATTTTTCCTTTTTTATTAATACGTCCTTTTTCTTCCACGGAACTGTGGCTTTCCTTTTGACCCCACTGCTTATAAATGGGTTGGGTTCCTATATTTACTCGCAGGTTCCAGTTGGCTTTGCTTTGG
Source organism: Desmodus rotundus (assembly GCF_022682495.2). NCBI lineage: Eukaryota > Metazoa > Chordata > Mammalia > Chiroptera > Phyllostomidae > Desmodus > Desmodus rotundus. The sequence goes on along the minus strand of NC_071389.1, from coordinate 75,558,524 downwards.
CCCATGGCCTCAGCTATGTGACTCTTAACTAGTTACGGTGGTTTTAAAATGTCCACAAACTCTTAGACTTTCCTCTTTTCAAGAGGAAGAGCAAATTCCCGTTCCTTCTGTGGGGGCTGGACTAGTGACTCATTTCGAAAGAATAGAACGTGGTGGAGGTGACCAAGTGTGACTTCTGAGACCAGGTCATAAATGGCATTTTGGCTTCTGTTTGTTCTCTTTGGACCCCTCACTCTAGGGAAGACAGCCAGCATGCCGGGTGTACACTCGGCAGTGTGGGGAGGTGCCCATGGCCAGGAAGGGGCAGTAGCAGGAGGGGGAAGTACCCACGAGTGGCTGAGGAGTCAGTTAAGCCTTTGGATGACTGCAGCTCCAGCTCACCTCTGGACTGCAGCCTCATGAGCGACTGGAGCCCGAACTACCCACTCCTGAATCTAGACACCGAAATTGTGAGATGGTGCGTTTATTGCTGTTTTAAGCTGCCAAGTCTGAGGGTAATTCATTTTGCAGCAACAGGTTAATAAGTAGCTTTCCCACTACATACAAAAGGTCCAGAAAATAATGTGGGTAAACTGGCATTTTATACCATTAAGACAGACTCAGGTGCAAGCGGTAGTGAGGTAAGATCTTACATCCTTATTCTTCATAAACTCTCTTTCAGAAGGCTGCTGCAGCCAATTATTTTAACTCTGGTGTTTGTAAATAGCGTGGCTTACTTCTGGTTGACCACACACTAGGTAAAGATTATTCTGATTCAACAAGACAGTAATCAATTACATGAAGGTGTGACTTTCGGCTCAGATGTATTTTTATGAAATTAAAAAAAAATGATTGATTTTAGAAAGACAAAGGAAGCTGGGAGAGAGGTCGGGTGGGTGGGTGAGGGAGAGATAGATAGATAGATAGATAGCTGATAGGAAGAATGAGAATCATCGATTTGTTGTTCCACCTATTCATGAATTCATTGGTTGATTCTGGTAGTGCTCTGATCAGGGATCGAACTCACAACCTTGGCATACTGGGATGATGTTCCAACCAACTGGGCTACCTGGCCAGGGCTTTTCTGAAATTTTTAGTCAAAGAAAAATACATCTACTCTCCTTGGTATTTCTCCAAACTCATGCTAGCCCATGAAAAGACAGTAACACAGAAACCTAACATCTTTAAATGGTTTGGTTCAGGCAGATTTTTAGGAGATGAACACCCAAAGTAACAGTTTAAAGTTGTTACAAACATCAATGTTTTTCCATTTAAAAATCTAAATAGTTACATGTTTTAGGTATTGGGTCAAATTGGTTTGTACTATAAAACCCAACTGGGCCTCCTTTTTCCTCTTCAAGTTAATCTTTTCTTCCTCCAAGTCTCCAATTTCAAAACTTACCTTTTTCTTTACAAGACATTCATTGTTCTATTAACCAGCCTGTCACTCTTCATGAATAGGGTCTCATGGATTTCAGAGTTCCTTTCTCAGGGACAATCTGGCGCTGAGAAAACCTACAGTGAGCTCCAAGATGGTGGTTTCTGCCAACTGGGCTCGGATTACAGTATCTGAGGCGCCCCAAGCTGCAGTCTTCTAAGAACTCGATGCAAAAACAGAGGCACCCAGTGAGCATCAGAGAGGTGAAAAATCACTTGTTTTTCCAAGAATACACCGAGGTGAGTGTATGTTCTGGATCACCTGAAAAATAGTGACTAAGTTTTATTTCAACTTAAATTAACTCACAGCACTGAAATCTACAATTATCTTTCCTCATTCCTTGAGGGATTAGAAACAAATGACAAGCTGGTTAAATTTAGACTTTGGGACTTTGTTTTCACTACTGTCAGCTCCAATTCACAACGAGTAAAAGAGCAGAGCTGGTGTCCCAGCATTCTCATGGAGTCACCTCTACTCCAGGCCTCCCACCAACTGGATATTGCAGGAGCCCCCCAGATGTCTGGGGGGATGCTGCTGGGCATTGGAACAGACTGCCTTTCTAGGTTGGGAGAAAGTCTGAAATGAACTGCTACATATTACAGATTGACTTTTTGCTGTTGATTTTTAACCTAGGAGGTAGGCTTCACATTACAGAGACCTGTGCTAGTGTTACTGTAATAAGTTCAAAGCCGAATACAAAAAGCTTTCCATCTGATTGCATTCCAGTAGCACCCTTTTCTGTTTTTAGTTCTGGGTCCAGGAAAGAAGACAGCAAGAACTTACTCAATTACATCTTAAGACTTTTTAATCACATGAACAAAAAGCTTTATTTTTTTAAATAAAGCTTAATCATGAAATTAGTTTTCTTTCCTCCCAATGTAGTTTTAAAGCTTGGATACGGTAATTTTCAAAGTAAGTATTGGCTAGTGCAGCATTTAATAGAAGATAGCATCTTGCCCTTACCTAACCCTAAAGGTATTTTTATAGTTATTCTTCCCACTAGGGGGCACCCTAGAGTCATAAGGCTATATTTTTGCTATGATAAAATGTGTCCAAATAAGTATAAACAAATGTGATAATAATGTGCTTTGGAAATGAACTGTGGCGCACGTGCCTACACTTAACTGTCCAATAAAATATGTCCTAAAACCACTCTGCTCTCATAGTCATAACGACAAAGGACAATGTCACAGACTGACCACCACTGATCTCGTACTAGTGAAGGGAATGAAAATTAGTTCACTTTGCCTTGAACTGTGTTTGTATTTGTCATACTTTATTTAAATATTGCAGAGCTACTGTCCACCCAACCCCTACTTTGTAAAATTCCAAAGAGTTCTGGGCTTTTCCCCCTCTTGACTTTTTCCAGGCAGTCCATGTAACACACTCTTCTGTCCAGAATATTTAGATCTAATTCTTGATTACTTCAGGAAGGCTATTGTAAACAACTGAGACTCTTCTAAAAAGATTCTGCGACAGCAGTTTTTAGATAAATCTTCCCCATTACGCTGTCTCCGGTTACTTCTTCACGGATGGCAGAGCGCTGCTACTCGCTCTAAAAACGTGAGCACTGTGATGGGGAGTGGCGCACTCTGTCCTGTCCACCGCAGACACCTCCCAGCAACGCGGGTCAACTGACACTCCGGGACATCTGACACTCATCACCGCGGGCCCTGCGGGCCCCTCCACGACACGCCACCACACAGAACACGGAGAGGAGACGCTGCTGGAAGTGTGAGTGGAATCCCCCTCCCAGGCACTAACCCCTCTGCCTCAGATTTCCGTTCACCAAACACGCAGTCACAACAGTGCTAGGGCATCTGTCGCTGTGAGGATTAAAGGGCATAATAAATATCACACGTTGGGAACAGCGCCTCGTACATAAAAACCCCCGGTGAATGCTGGCTGTTGTTATGATTGTTTAAGCTGCAGGGACACGAGACACACAAGTGTGGAACATGGGATGGGATAATGGCAGCGTTATTAAAGACAAACAACTGCTGTTTTAAAATCTGGATTAGACCGTCTGTATTCTAAAAGACACACACAATCTGTACCAATTAAATACAATAGAGTTGAAAGGGGATATAAATTACAGTTTTCCTTTTTTAAAACAGACAATAGTAAAATACTACAGTCAGCTCACTATACACAAAAATCATGAACAGCAGCTTTTCATTAAAGTCTCGAATATCTTATTCGTTTACTGATGCTAAGAACTTACAGAGAAAAGGGACAGCAGGCTGGACACCTCCTCTCACGCACACACACACATTTACTGCTGTGCCTCCAGACCAACTGTACAGGCATCTACAGAACAGGTACATGAAGGACCCTGGTAAAGTTTCTGCACACATGATCCCTCCACTGTCCCCACTAGCAAGAGAGCTTCACAAATGCAGTCATGGGCAGCAGGGTCATCTGCATTCAGTCTCCTCCCGCAAACACGGTGAGGTGGGACCCTGTGACCTTTATAGCTCATTCCATCTCTTCAGCATTTTCCAGAATTAAGTACAATAGCAACAGTAAAACCACACCACAATGAAACCTACCAATCTGAAACAAAACCACACAAAGACAAAAACCAACACCCCTCCCCACCCCCAACCCAACTCTTGGTATGTCCTTGCGTTTTTACAGTAATACTGCTTTCCCCACTCTGCCTGCCTTGCTGGGCTGAACCGAGAGCCCCACGGTTATCATGCAACGTCAAGTCAGCAGGCGGCAGGCCAGGTGGAAGACCAAGGAAATCTGCTGTGAGAGTTTTCAGTGTGCTTATGAAACAGGACAGAAGGGCAGCGTGTGGCCTGGTAGCCAAGGGCAGTGTGGCACCAGGCTTGCAGTCAAACACATATGTACACAGAAAACAAGGGTGGACAGCAAAATCGATCAGTCCTATGTAAGTTCTTTGGTTATAAAGAACGGCATTCTGTAATCTTTTTTTGCAAAGAAGGATTTGCAACCTCATTTAGGCAATAACATGTTTCCTCTGCTCATGTATGCAAGATTGCCCAAGTTGCTTTGTAACCAAGTCCAGTACCTTATGATTTTTTACAAACCACTTTTCTCTGCATTTTAGTGTGCAGTCTTGTCTGTCTTGACACAGACATACTATAGATACACATTTCATATACACAATATATATTATTTATAAAAAAAAACCACATTAGAGTATTGACTCCAGATTCTACAGTAAGAACTGATTAAAACTGTACAAGAATAAGTTTGTTTGAATCTGTGGTTTCCACACAGTGGGATGTATAGTAAGTGCAAAAAAACAAATACTGCCACTTAATTAATCCATGATTTTCAGTTCTCTGGCTTCCTGGAAAAAGCAGAAGCTATTGGTTCACCCAGGTGACAGAGCACCGCTGCTTCTTCTCACACAGCAGGGGAAAGGTGGCGGCCCAGGGAGTGCAGGGCTTCTCCACGCCAGTCCAAGGGCCTGCTGGGCCGCAGCATGTTACAAAGATGAGGCTGGTGCTTTGGAAAACAGACCCGAGACAGAGATGCGGGGGCCTGCGGAGGAAGTGCTTGCAGCCTTTCACCGAGCAGTCGAGGTCCTGCTTCCCTGGAATTCAGAGGCTACAGTGAGTTCAAGCCCCAATCCCCACCTCCCCTCCCCACCCACAGGGACCATCCTCAGCCAAACTGTGCCCATCCCACACAAGGGGCTCTTCCTTAGGGACCCGCAGGATCCAGTTTAGGATGGAATCCAGTTCTAAAATTCACAGTATATGAGGGAGAAATCTAGCCCCAAGGTGAAGTTTCTAGGAAAAGTAATGGACAGCAAGACCCAGAGTTAAAGCAAAAAATTGTTATTTCTAGGCCCACACAGTAAGTCCTATCAGGGTAAGAACAAACATCAAACTTTACTATGTAAAATGTTCTCAAACTGTTACAGTGTTAAAACAACTTATTAAAACTAAAATAACAAAATACTAAAGCAATAAAGAAAAAGTATTACCATAATCCCACACTGAACTAATATAACATACTTTTGTAAATTCCACCTTTAAACCACAAACTCTGGCAGGGACACACAGTACAGAAGACTTTCAAAAGCCAACCCCAGGCGTTCTTCCCGAGTGCTGGGCTCCAATGTCCCAGGCAGTGAAACAAAGGGATGCTTGTCCTGGCTCCCTCTTCTCTGGGCTGAGTGTCTCGGTGCGGCCTTCGGACCCCCTGCCTCGCAGGACGTCGGCGGAGGGCTCTGTGGAAACCTCAACCCCAGGAGCCATCCCCACTGAAGTAAAACCTTAGGTGTGGAGGGCAGTGGCTCCTGGGAATCTGAACTTCTAAGAGGCACCTTCTCCCAACACCCCCAAGGAATTCCTTGCACGTTAGGTTGAGAAGCACTGTTGCAGGGCAAAGAATCATCCCTGGACTTCTTGTTCACGTCCTTCTTGGGCTTCCTGGAAGAGGGGCTGAAAAGGTCATGTAGGCCAGCCGTGAAGATTCTGCTGAAGGGCCAGTATAGAGGAAGTTGATGACTTTTTAAAAATCATTTTCTTACTGTTACTCTATTACAGTTGCCCCAATTTTTCCCCTTTTGCCCTCCTCTGCCCATCCCACCCCACTCCCACAGTCAATTAATTCCACACTGCTATCCCTGTCCGTGGGACTTTTAAGCAAATCAGAGTTTGGCTTGTAAGAACAGTCATGAGTAACTTTATTATTAATCTTAAATTGGGGACGAAGTCTTTTTTTATTGAAGAGATCACTGTTTAGGTTTTTGCAGTTTATGAGTATGCTGTAAAAATGACTACACACTGAAATTTTAAGGGATAGTATGGAAAAGTTGGATGGGAAAAATCCGCCAGTGTGAAATGGCAACTTCCTCGGCAAGACAGAGAGATGGAATGACACCAGGATTGCCGTAACCTTCACCAAGCTGCTTTCCAGTCTGGTCAGCTCTGCGTTCTGCTAAGCGCTGGCACCGCCACACCCCTTCCACGCTGGGCTTGGCATGTGGGACCAAAACAGTGATTCTTAATGGGTAGAAATGGTGGCACTCAGGAGCAGAGCGCGCAGAGGCAGATAATTTCTTATTTATATAATAAAATTTGCCATTCCCTTAGGAATATTAGCAAAAATCCATTTTGCTCCAATATAAGAATTAACATAATAAACCAACCTGAGGAACTTCCAAAGCCCAACATTCAGTGGCTCAAGGAAGTCACCTTTACTTCTCCAAAGCACCTTTTAACCTAATGACTGCATTTTGTCAGTTCCGCGATGCATGTTATTTTCCCCCACACTTTAACATCTCTAGAATTGGACTGTGTCTTACAATTGCTAATATGATGTAGTTTAATTGGAAGTATTTTTCCTTAATGATACATAAAATAACGGTGTATCTAATAGGCAAAAAAATCACTAATTTGATGAACTATGGCAGATACTACCAGATAACTTAGAATAGCCAGTAATTAAACATCTCGGGGAATGAATAAGAAAATGATTGATTCTTTCCAAGTGAATACTTAATTCAACAAAACCCATATGCCAGCTGAAAAAGCCAGGGCGCCTGTATGCATGGTAGTTCCACTCTGCAACTACGCAGGCAGACTTGCTCCCCGTGAACTGACAGCTGGGCAACCTGCGAGCTTCTCCCCGGGTGGGCACGTCTTCCCTGCTGGCAACATCTTTTTCTTTTAAGTATATCTTATTGATTGTGCTATTACAGCTGTCCCAAATTTTCCCCCTATACTTCCCTCTGCCCTGTCCCCTCCTTCCCTCCAGCATCCCCCCCCTCCCCAGTTCATGTTCATGGGTTGTACATATAAGTTCTTTGGCTTTTCCATTTCCTATACTATTCTTAACCATCCCCTGTCTATTTTTAACTTTCCCCGACACCTACCATTTATGATTCTTACTCCCTGTGCCTTTTCCCTTATTCTCCCCCTGCTCCCCTCCCAGCTGATAACCCTCCAAATGATCTCCCTATTTATGATTCTGTTCCTATTCTGGTTGTTTGCTTAGTTTTTTGTTTTTTTAGATTCAGTTGTTGATAGTTGTGAGTTTGTTGTTGTTTTAACGTTCATAGTTTTGATCACCTTTTTCTTAAATAAGTCCCTTTAACATTTCATATAATAAGTGCTTGGTGATGATGAACTCCTTTAACTTGACCTTATCTGGGAAGCACTTTATCTGCCCTTCCATTCTAAATGATAGCTTTGCTGGATACAGTCATCTTAGTTGTAAGTCCTTGCCTTTCATGACTTCGAATACTTCTTTCCAGCCCCTGATTGCCTGTAAGGTTTCTTTTGAGAAATCAGCTGACAGTCTCATGGGAACTCCTTTGTAGGTAACTGTCTCCTTTTCTCTTGCTGTTTTTAAGATTCTCCCTTTATCTTTAACATTTGGCATTTTAATTCTGATGTGTCTCGGTGTGTTCCTCTTTGGGTCCAAATTGTTTGGGACTTTCCGTGCTTCCTGGACTTGCACATCTATTTCCTTTGCCAAATTAGGGAAGCTTTCTTTCATTATTTTTTCAAATAAGTTTTCAATTTCTTGCTCTTCCTCTTCTCCTGCTGACACCCCTGTGATTTGGATGTTGGCACTTTTGGAGATGTCCCAGAGTCTTCTTATTCTCCTTGTTTTTTTGAATTCTTGTTTCTTCATTCTGTTTGGTTGACTGTTTATTTCTTCCTTATGTTCTGAATTGTTGATTTGAACCCCAGCTTCCTTCCCTTCACTGTTGGTTTCCTGTGGATTTTTCTTTATTTAACTTAGTGTAGCCTTCATTTCTTTCCTTATGCTTTTGCCATATTCAATGAGTTCTCTGAACATCCTTATCACCAGTGTTTTGAACTCTGCATCTGATAGGTTGGCCGTCTTCATTTTGCTTAGTTGTTTTTCTGGGGTTTTGTTCTGTTCTTTCATTTGGGCCATATTTCTTTTGCCTCCTCAATTTGGCAGCCTCCCTGTGTTTGTTTCTGTGTATTAGGAGAAGATGTGGTGTGGCAGCTACAAGGGAGAGGTGGTGGCGAGGTAGGCAGCAGACCAGGTGGTCCCACATTCATGTGTGATAGATAAAATCGGGAGGGACATCTTGGGAGCAAGCAATCCCAGACCCAAGCCAGACAGCGAAGCTTGGGGTTCCAGTGCTGGGAATATAAAGCCTCATAATTTCTGGTTGTAAAATCCAGTAGGGGTTGGGTGGTGGAATAAATTGCTGGTTTCTTGGGAAAGGCTGTTTAAAGGGCCCGCACAGTCCTAGAATGAACGCAAACACACCCACTCTGGGAACCACCACCGGGGCAGCAGCTAGAGCAGCGCCAGTCACACAGGAGAAGGGGGTGAAGTGACCAGAAACGGGCAAGTGCTGAGCAAGCCTAAGCAGCATTGTCTTCTCTCTGACCCCTCCCCCACATACAGAGCCACAGAGTGCTGAATCAGGCTGCCCCACCCTAGAGATTACCTAAGGCTCCACCCCATACAACTTAACAGATGCACTAAGACAGGGAGTCCAAGTAGCTCTACCTGTTGGCAACCTCTTAGTGAACATCTCCTAAGTCATTGAGGTGAAGGGCTGCTGGGGTTTGGTGCACAATTAGGTATGATCACTGATAGCACAAGGAATGCCTCTGGAATTTATTACCTGGTCATTCTCTGCCAAGGAATGCAGCTGGCCAGGGTCCTGTGGCTCATCTGAGACACTCTTATTGTCCATTTTATTTGGTAGGTTCTTCCTACTTGAAATCTCTCCAGCAGAAGAATCTGTCAAACCATCAAAATCTTTCCCATCTGACACACCCATAAACTCTGTGAAAGAATGGTCCTCAAGGACGTTTGTGGTGTACTCTATGGTCACCTCCTTGGAGCAGAACTCTCTGGCAGCCTGGCCATTTTTGCTGGAGCAGGTATCTTGTTCTGAACATGAGCCAGTCCTACAGAGTATTTTGGAGTTTTTCTCAGGAATGCTTTGGGATGATGGGCTCCCTTTGGCTAAGGCACTGTTTTCCTTGAGTGGCACCGTAATTATCTTATCCTTTACCAAGCCTCTTTCTAGCTCTGTCAACTCTTTGTGTGAGGATGATCTGAAATCATGCACAAGTGAGAGTCCAGAATGCTCACTGGAGTCTGCGTCTTTTGTCTGAATGGCTAGCTGATCTGTGCTGTCACTAGAGGGGACCACCATGTCGGACAGAGTGGCATTGGAGGCACTGTGGGAAAAGTAGCCACTGGTAATACTGCTGGTGGTAGGGCTACGGGACACTTCTTTCTCCAAGACCCTTGAGTTTGTCAAATCTACTTTAGAAGAAAACCACTCTCTGTTCTCCAAGCTGGCATTGTAAACACTGAAGTCAGCAAACTCCACCGGTACATACGGCTGTGAACCTATCAGCTTCCTGTTCAGAGCTTCCAGATCATTCTCCTCCTCCTCAGAGTCCTACGGGAAAGAAGCAAAAGTCAGTCATTAGCTCCTTATAGCAACTGTATTGTTAAGGCAAGTTTTAAGTACTTTACTATTAAAGGCATTCACATTTAGGGTTTTTTTCTTTCTTTCTGAGTTTGGTTAAATCTTATTACCTATTATGGACACAGGTACATTATTCTCAGAGGTTTGTGAACACAAAGTCATTACCTCCTAATATGAAGATTCATTTCTTCTGTGCTTATTCAATGTTAGAAACTTTTCCTCCCCTGGTTTAAAAAAAGGATGGACTATAGTGCAGTGGACTTGAATTAGTTTACTCATGATTGGTTTTCAGCTGGGATGTTGTCCCCTCTCTAATTACTTGAGTAGAGCGGCAGCCAGAGAGGAGCCGCTGCTTCACTTGTGCTTACAATCCTCGCCTTGGGGTTGCAGTGCAGACAGGTAAGGTGATTTGTGAAATGTTTCTGAGCTACTTTATGGAGAGAGGGTGGTAAAATAAGGCTACAACAGCAAGAGGGCTAAGAACACAAACTCAACACCCATTCTCAGTATTACACTACGTATTGGAAGGCTGTAAAGTACTAACAATCAATCTGAGAATTACAGGGGTTTGAGAAGCATGGATAGAGGATTTATCCATGGAAAGTGAGGAAGATTTAAATGGAAATCTCCTTTGTCTAATAGCTTCTGAATTCTGTTTATAAAGATTAGTAAATATGCAAAAGTTAGGTGTCACCAACTCCCTAATCTCTCTCCCGAATGAATGAGTCTTTATATTTTGTGGAAAACAATGTAAAACATATATGTATTTTACACGCAAATAAAAATAAATATTATTATCTAGTCATTTCTAATTAACCTCATAAACATTTGATGATCTTGCAAATATTCCTTTTCTCTTTTAAAATGTAACTTCCATTCAACAAATATTCATCTAGCATCCACCATGTGCCAGCCATTGTCCTGAGACCTGGGAATACCAATGTTGAACAAACACTGGCATGATGCCGGCCTTCAGGTAGTTATGATTTTGGGTCCTCATCCCCAGAACAATCCTGTTGCTCTGGCCAGGTGGCTCAGTTGGATAGAGCATTGTCCTGATACACCAAGGTTGTAGGTGCAATCCCCAGTCAGGGCACATACAAGAATCAACCAATGAATGCATAAATAAATGGAACAACAAATCCATTATTTCTTTCCTCTCTCTCTCTCTTCCCTCCTCCCTTCCCCTCCCCTCTCTAAAATCAATCAGTTTAAAAAAAAGAACAATTGGACACTGCCTGGGTGGATGGAAATTTCCTGGAACCAAAACATCAACCTTACTCATCAGAGAGACACACGGAAGGGAAGAAGGAGCAGGAGAGAGGGGCAGACAGTGAGGACGGGGAGGGGATGTAGTACGGATCAACATACATTTCATCTAGTGAATTTTATTGTAATATTTTCTTCCTCATCTCATTGGAGGCTAAATATCTAAAAATAGTTTAATATTCTTCAGTGCTTCCTTGTTTTAAAAATAACTTGAATATAAATTATTTAAAAGCATCAGTAGTTTTAATTCCTTGGCTATTAAAGGTGAATATCAGTGATAAAGTTCCAGAAATTAGCAAAACAAATTTTCTGGCAACACTAATCTCTTGCCATCTTATCTTTAGCTGCATTCTAAATTAAGTGGCACTGCTCCAAAATAGGTCACTGGAGTGTTTTCCTCCAGGGCTGGGGGATGTTTGTAAAGAAGCAAAGGCTGAACGGAACTGTCTGAATCAGTAGCCTGGTCGCTATTTTCTAGATTCTCCACTTGACTTGTTTGGACTTGAAATTGAATCACAAGTGTTTGTATCGGTTGCATTTCCTTTTCACTTAAGCTAGCAAAGAAACATAATTCCCCAAGCCCAAAAGGCCCCGAGGTGGTGCATTACTAGAAAATTAGCTGTTGCAAGGAAAACCAAATTTGAAGATAATAGAGCTTTGGGGCCCCTTTTAATGCCTGAAGTCATTTCTTCTAAAGACAAAGGAAAGGCCTGTCATCCTAACATACAACAAATAAAATATTCAATCATGACTCTAATGTGTAGAAACAGGTGCACATTTATCAAACTTGCAAAGACAAAAAATTATTCCTAAAGGATTAGAATTACCTTAATAAACCTGCAGGTTACAAAAACCCCAAGACTTTAAGTCCACACAGGGATCAAGTATACAGTTAGGTACTTGGGGCTGGGATGAGATGGGAGGAGAGAAGGGCTGAAGCAGTGGGGACAACTAACTCCAGAAAAAAGAAAACTGAGTGTAGGTGAAGTATTTTCTGACATGTAAAGGGAGACAGAAGGTTTATCAAGTTGTCTTCAAAAGGAAAAGAGAGGGCTTACCTGTGTGTTAAGAATTTGGTTACATAGACAATGTTACAGAAATATTATTTATCGTTGTCTCCAAAGTAGACTAAACCATGCACCTTCCTACTATGTCTTAAGGACAAAAAGAATGAAAGCGCTGCCTAAAACTGGATCATGGAGTCCTGTTCTCAAGCTTCTCTATAGCTACACTCTTCATGATTTGATGTATATAATTTCGTTTATGCAGCTGATATTTACCTACAGACAAAACACCTTGATTTTAAGAAGGGCTCAAAACCCACATAAAGCAGTGACTCTGCAAGGAGATTCACTTGATTAAAGTCATTTTCACTCCCACTATGAATGTGACTGTATGTGCATCAGAGAGAGGGTCTGTTTGCAGGAAGACTATCAGCCAAGGGCCCCCAGTACTTCTGTCCATGGTGCTAAGGGGTGGGCAGCCCCCTTTAGAAACAGCAGCAAAGGGTGACTGAAAAAACTGCACCATCTCTGGGGTCACTGGGGTTCCATCCCTCAGCCCAAATCTGCTGAGGGATGGAACCTTTGTTCTTACATGCTCATTAAATGCGAGATCTTGGGCAAGTCCCTCAACAAGTCTTTTGTTCCTTCTTATGTAAAAGGAGAGAAATACAATGCTGTGTATGCAAAACCTAAGAGAGGGAGAAATGACTGTCTCTCTGCTCTTCTCTCTGCTTCATCACTTAGATAAGACTCCAAAGGCGCACTGTCGCATTTATCTCGTGTACTTCACATCTTGAATGATGAAGATCTGACAACAAAATGCTGCTTTAAAGGACTGAGCATAGCTATTTTATTATGTTTTATGTGAAATTACAGTTTGCTTTGGTAATTAGATGGGCTAAAAATGAAAGGAACAATGTCTCAATATTATGTCTCCAAAATGACTTCTAACTCCCTTGCTCACACTGATTCCCTCTCTGGTTTTTCAAGAGCAGAAAAAGAAAATGAATTAGGAACAAAGGAATAATGCAGTTTACATCCAGTTATAAGGAAAGAAATAAAATTACACCTTTTTAAAGAGAAATGAGAACCTCAGGCCAAGCAAGTAATGCCCTTAAAATCTACCAAAACATCCTGGAGAAACTGCTGTCTGAAATAAAGCAAACAGTTCAACACCTTCAGGGATGCAGAGAGCTCCGCAAGCCAGCTTTCTAAGGAGAGTAAAAGCTGATCTCTCAAGTCAGCCCCCAGCAAGAAAGACAGCACCATGGAGCCCTGCTCTGTGGGCTCCGTGGGCTGCTCCATCACAGAGGGTATAACTGCTGCTTGAGAGGCAGAGAGTCTGGCTCCATCCTGCCTTCTGCCAGGGGGGAGTCCTGAGATAGTTTCATTAAAAAATATTGGAAGTATAGAAAAATAACTATCAGGCAAACTCTGAGAACAGTGAAACTACCTTCTAGCAGCCCAGAAAGGTCATCCAGCCTTCTTTCAATGGTGTTCTACCAAAATGTATTGTTAAAGTGGGTTTAAATTTAGTGCCTGTGCACCACGGTGGTAAGGGCCATGCCAACAAACAGATCTAATCAGCCATAGAGCCAGAGAATCTAAGGGTAACAAACTAGCCACCTGGCCTTTTAGCCCATGCTGCAGCCCTTATTAATTAAGCAGGTCAGCTAAGTGACTGAGCAGCTCATTATGATTCAGAGGAGCAGCTGTTGTGTACTCTCTTCTCCAGCAGGCATTAGGATGGGGGTTTAGGGCTAGAGGGAGAGGGAGAACACAGGGGCATAGGCAGTGGGGAGGGACAGAGAGGTGAGGGGGAAATGGCGCCTTTTTTCCTTCCTTCAGTGCACAAGAGGGATGAGAAGCTCATTCCCTAAACCCGCTAGCACTTCACGCATGCAGCAGAGTGGCCAACTGCACGTCCTGAACTAGTTAGCTTCACACGGTGTGCATTGGCAGCACATTCGAGAACCCTTAAAGGACCTTACACTACAGAGCCTCTGGAATGGGTCTGACGCGGTAGAGCTGGGAAAGCGACTTCCCACACCCTGGCCACAGAGCAGCCGGCACACAAGCACCAACAGCGAGCAGTCCTCTCTAGCTCCTGGCTGCTTTACTATTCAAAGTCTAAGAAAAGCCACACAAGAGTGAAAGCCCAGGCACAAAACTAGAGAATTCTTTCCAGGTCTGAGAATACACAGGGTTTGTTTTTTAAATTGAGGTATCATTTATAATCCACAGTGCCTGGTATGCAGTGTTTTAAAAAAGATTTTTCAAATTTGTAATTCAAAAACCAAATGCTAGGGAATGAGCTTTGACAGGTAGAGTTTCAACCTACCTGTGATAAAATACAGATGGGCCACCCTGGAAGTGAGACTGACACCAAGGGCTGCGGATTATGTTTGGCGAGCAAATGTGAAAAGGCTATCTGGGATGTAGAGATGACGACGATGGGCTGGGGTGTGGCTGCAACCACAGAACAACCTTGGCAATCGCATCAAGCAACATGAAAGAAGCTTGCAAACATACCCACAGCTAAATGCATGATTACTTACTGCAAGTAAGTGCAATTCTTCTAGGTAGATTAACTTCAGAATCTGGCCAATACATACAGGCACATCAGAAAGAGTCAATATTAGTTAAAGTAATCCCTTTGTTCCACTTTTTATAAAGTCTAGAATCATGAAAAGTGCCTTTCCCCCTTTTTCTAAGCAAATTTATACTAAGCAGAAAAAATAAAATAGAACAGAATGAACACTTAGGGAATAAAAACACAGGTCATGGCCACCTTCATGCAAAATTTCATTACCAATGGTCACATTTTCTTTCTTTCTTTTTTTTTTTAAGAAAAACCAAAGACACAATGCATATATCTGGATCACTGGCTGTGAAAGGGCCTTAAACCCACCACCAGGCAATACGACAGAAATGGTTCCAGAACTTACAATCTTCTTCTCACGTTTGCTACTGTGTTCTACTGGCATGCTGCTGCCATTGCTTCCTGAGGGCACAATGCAGCCAGGGTTATGTGCCTGAGGTGGAGGCATGCTCTGCAAAGGTTAAGACACACAGATGCATCACACACAGGAGACGCTGACAGCCGAAATACACATTAAGTACGTGCAAGTTAGAAAAGCAACGTGCACACTTCCATGACATGTGAGGTGTGCAGCAAACGATTTTGCAGGCTACAGTTCAAGTACTAATGAAATCTGACAAGACTACACAGACTCTGTGGCAAAGAGCATAACTGGTTTCATCAAATTAAAAAAAATGAAAGACTACTATTTTTAAAATGCCTAGAGAACATCTCTTTCTCACTTGAAAGATAAAAAAGACTGTAAATCCACAGAAACAAAGAAAACAACAGCAATTGCAACAAACAAAAAATTCTCCCATGACCCCGTGTGCTTGAGAAAGAGGTATTCCAGACTAGGACCCAGGAGGTGATAACCCATGCATGTACGTCCACATGCAGCATCCAACTCGTTAATGCAAACTGTTACTTCTCCACAGGCAACACGATTCCTCCCTATTTTACATGGTACAGACAAGTCAAGTATTTACCTCCTGGCTTAGGAGAGGTCTTGCTTCGAGAGCTATCTTTTTCTTATGCTCCTCTTTTACAGGCATTAGGGGCTTGAAAAACTTTGGTGGCTGAGGAGAGAATGCTTTAAAAGGGCTGACTGATAAGGCATGAGGATTCTCCGACGTACAGCCTGGGGAAGACAAAAACACCAGTTTACAGGCACAGAGCACTTGAAACAACACACAGAAAGAAAGGTACAACCTGGCCACAGGAATATCTGGTATAACAAAGAGATTAATATGCTAATATGTGGCTAAGCATTAAAACCGAGGTAGACAAGAATGGAGATACATCTACAAAGTCACAAAGGGTCATCAAAGACATGAGAAACCAAATTTTCTACCTTCTTTTCAGGATCCAGGTTAAGTGCCACTTACCAGACCAATTTCAACTCGTGCTGATTTTGTTGCCCTGCATCTTCAGAGCCCTTATTATATGCACATGCAATTTGACACTTTATCACTTAGTATCTAACTTTCTATGTATTTCATTTCCGCAGTTAGATTTTAAGATGCATTAGTGGTACCTTTTTTTCATCTTTTATTGCATATAGCAAGTAGAGACTCAATAAATGATGAGTGAATACTGCACAAATTCTTGCAAGCCCATTTTTTCCTCAAGCCCACCTGCTCCCTATGACTAAGGAAGGACAATCTTCTTTCTTGCTTCTACTCATTTCTTTGAGCCTCTTCTCCTCCTCCTTTATTTTTCTCCCCAATTCACTGGTACAGTGGCACTTAGGTAAACGCTAAGGGGTAAAATTATAGAACTGATGTACTTATCCACAAAATGTGTTCCCTTCATGGCACTGAGAGATTATATTTAGGTAATAATGTTGTCACTAATCAAATTTATTTCTAGTGTCATTTAAAAATTTAGGAATCAGAGACATGTTCTAAAAAATCCTTTGAGTACAAAAACATGACAGAGGTGGATATTCTTTTGGTGAAGAGTGAAGTCTTACCATAATGTAGTAAGATCTGTGACTTCCAGCTCAGGAAATGGTGCGTGAAAAGTGATCTGAAAACTCTGAAGTGTTCCCCAAAAGGCTTATTATTGCTATTTGAATGATGTATTGGATACACAGCAAAAAGAAATCGAGTAAGTGAACGTGGTATGTTCCAATCAAGAAGAGAGTTTAGGGCTATCTAGCAAACCAGGATTTCAGCTTCCTACCTTATTATTTGCCATCCATAAAAGACCTTTACTCAGTGCTTTTCCCAAGGACTGTAAAGAAATAACACAGGAAAACAGTCTCACCGCTACTTTCTTTACTCCTTCGAGGCGAGTCTCTGGGTAGCGTCCCGTAACACGCGACGTCCTGGTAACTGGAGCTGTAGTCCGACACGTCTAGCTGGCTCTCTGGCCAACCCTACAGGGTAAAGCAAGGGGTTCAGCTGGGACTCAGCCCCTCCAGAATGGGAAAGGAAGCCCAGATTTGAGTTTTCCCGTTTTTTAACGGGATGGCAGTGTGTACTCTTCTGTTTTTATTATGAAGTATTTTAAACATGTAGAAAAGCCCTAAATATGACAAATACTGTCATACCCAAGGTATACCTAGATGAGTAACTGTTAATACTTTATTGTATTGTTCAAGATTTAATAAAATCATTACCAACAGACTGACCTACAGGCTCCATTCTTCTTCCTCCCTCCCCAGAAGCAACCACTTTTATGAATTCGGTGTGTATCTGAGGAGGCTGGATAATTTAAAGCCCAAACTGAAACACTTTTCAGAGGGAAATGGTTCCACTGGTAATTTTTTCTGGGCAGCAGGTATAAGCTGGGACTGCCCCAGGTAAACGAGGTGATATGGTTACTCTCCGTATACCTGAGATTTAAAAGTATCAAATTGGCATAAGATATTGATATCCTCAAGGGAGAAAACTCCGCTTGTATATCATATAAGCTTATTTATTTACTTGAACTTCTCAGTTCATTGAAGCCTCTAAGGTCTAACTTTTAAGCTTCTTGAGGACATAATCTGTGTTTATACTCTGAAGCAGCCTCAGTCCCTAGTTTAGTAACTTGACATGCAATATACATGGTTAAGAAATATTTGCTGAATAACATGATGTTGCAAATGCCCTTGATTTTAAATCCTTAATTTTAGTCACTTGAAATAATTGTGATTTTGCAATGGTGGACACAATACCTTCTAAAATCATTTAGAGTTAGATCTATAAACATAGATGTTCAACTGCGTGTGGTATTATCCTAGAATGAGAAGCAGTATCATGCTAAGTAACGGTGTAACACTCAGAGCGCACAGCAATTTCATATCAAGTATTTGAACTTGGAAGTGGACATGTAGAGACAATGACCTGAGTAAGATGAAGACAGAAAGTCCAGAAAGAGTGAAACCACCAAGATACCCTGACTTCCCAGACTCAGAGACTGCTAATAACCCAGCCAGGCCTGCAGGCGCACACCTTATCGTCTTCCTCAAAGCCAGAGAGGTCTGGTCGACTGGAGGAGACCTGGAAGAGATAAATAGTTTTACCAATGTGGTTCATAAATTTCACACAAATTTTATGTATACGCAAAGAAATATGATGTCACACATACAGGTGAAGCCTGGATGACCATCTCTCCTTTCTTTCTTCCTTCCCCAGGAGCAGTGCTACCCTAAATTTGGGGCTTATTATTCCCACACAGGTTTTATTCCCATTCAGGTTTTATATATGTGTGTGTATACACACACACACACACACACACAAATAATATATATATTATATACGTTATATAATGTCTATAAATAATATGTAGCATTATTTTGCATATTTTAATATTTTATATAAATAGTACCTTACTACACATAGTCTTCCTCAATAGTCTAATACTTTGTTGTATTCTAGGTGGACATCCAGGTTGCTGCTAGTTTGTTTTTATTATGAACTTGGATGAAATAAATGTTGTTCCTGCTGCCCCTAAGTACTACTCTGTCTGCCTACTCTCAGTATTGACATGTGCATTATTTCAGCATCCTTCAGTTCTAAAGGCATCCCATGTACCTGTGAGAATCTGAGCACATATTCAGGCATGGAATCTCTGGCTGTAGATGGGGTACATGCACCTGCAGCTCTGTTCTTCCACTGAAATTTTAGGATCATCTTATCAAACCCTAAAAGAAATTACGCTGGGAATGTATAGATCAGTTTAAGGAGATGTGCCAATTTTTGTATATTGTGATGTTGTGTATTCCCACCAATGAACACACTCTCCACATGAGTTGAGGTCTTCTTTATAGTGATAACTGGATTCAGATTTCCTATTTCTTTTTGATTCCATGTTTTGCAGGAAATGTCCATTCTGTTTGTGCTTTTACATTTAATGACATAATATTTATTCATGGTTTGCTCTTATGATGCGTCAGTCTCTGTTCTCTCTGTGGTGATAAGGCCTTTTGTATTTCCATGATTTGTGTCTTCTTTCATGTTTTCTTTTCTGCCCCAATCAATATTACTGTAAGCAATCCATTTGACCAGTCTTCAAAAACCCATTTTTCAGTTTCTTTTCTTTTTGATACAACTCTGTCTGATCTTTATTATTTCTTTCTTTATTGAATTTATAATTCTACTTCAATATTTACTATCTTCTTTTAAAAAATATTCTGTTTTTTTCTAACTTTAAAAAATTTTATCCCAAGTATTTCTATATGAATCTCTTAAAAATAAGTAATTCTTCCTCCCCCTTTAAAAACCATAACCATATACCATCATTACATCTTAAAAAGTTAAGTGATTCCTAAATTGTATCACATATCAGTCAGTGTTCAAATGTCTCATAACCCTTTTCACAATTAATTTTGAAGCCAAATCAAAACAGTTCATACATTACAACTGGATATATCTTGTCTCCTTCAATTTCTGAGTTTTCCCTTTTCTCTAGGTCATTCTTCCTGTAAAGTTTCCCACAGTCGGGATTTTGCTGATTGAATCCCTGTGGTGTCATTTAACATTTTCCTCTAACCCTTGTAAATATTAGTAGTTAGATCTAGAGTCTTGATCAGACTTTGCTTCAGTTTATTTGGCGGGGATAGGGGGAAGGGTAGAATACTTCATAGGTGGGTTTTCTCTCCTTTGTAAGATAGACGTTTTCCTCATTAGTTTTTATTGTTCTTTTAAATATGAGATCTACACATTTCCTAATAGCAGCTCTCACTCTTTCGTTTTCTCCGCTGCCTAGTATTTGTGAGACCCCACGAAAGGCCCAGCCGTGTTACATAGCTGTGCTCTCTGATGTGCTTTCCTGGGACCGAGGAGCAGGTGCGGCACTTCGGCACATCCACACCGGTGCCGGGTGTTCTATTCTTACCCATAAGCCCCAACCTCGGGTCCCTTCCAGTGTCGCACCCCGGCCCCTGAGACAGGCCGTGCAAGCCCCCACCCCCGCCAGGGGTGCTCACGTGATGCACGTTCGGCGTGCTGAGGCTCCTCCGCAGGTGGCGAGCTTTGGTGGAGAGTGCTTCTTTGACTGTGACTGCCTGGAAATTTGAAGACTACGTTAATATTTCTCCTTCCATAGCAGAAGTAATATATGTTTCTTGTGGACAACTTAGAAAATACAGAAATAACGATCATTTCAATCCCACATGTCACCTGCTCCCCCATATTTACAAAATTGAAAACTTTTTGTAACTACTCATTTTTTTTTTTTTTTGCTTAATCCATCAAAAGACATTTTTCATGAATAAAACCAGGAAAACTGCTGAACAGACATTTATATATTATAGATATTTTTAAAGGTGGGCAGAGGAAACATAGAAAAATACCTCTAGCTATATATCTCACTTTAAAAACTACAATGAACTTTTATGCTGTTGGTGTTTCACTTATGCAGCAACCTAGGTGGCACTTCACTGAAGGAAGGTTTTTCTAACAGATGCCAATCTCAGTCCCCTGGTTGCTCAAGACACACTTTCTGTAACTTAAACTCCTGCTTCTAAGAAATGACACCTTCCATCTCAGAGTCCCCCTGTCCAGTGGTTTTCACCCGAACGTCATGCTGTTGTCACGAAGTTAACCTGGATCGGAAGGTCAGGGAACCAGCGCTAGCGTGTGGTTAAGCACATGGACCTTGGAGACAAGCTTTCTCAGTTTACATATGCGTTTGTACCACTTCCTGGCGGTGTAGCCCTGGGAAGGTTAGCTAATACATTAACTTACATTTTCTCATTTAAAAATGGGGATTATAACAGTATTTACCTCAAGGGTTATCTTGAAGATTAAATAAACTAATCTAAATAACTTAAGCACCATGCTTAAGTAAAAGGTATTCAATAAAATGTAGTCATTATTTGAATTTTTGTTTTGTTTTGTCAAAGTGACTTTTGTGTAATGAGATCTCTACTCAAATTTCCCTTCTCAGATAGATTGAGAAAGTGGTAAATAAATTCATCTTTGATCATTTGGGGTGAAGGGCGGTGATGAATCCTCTGGTTACATGCCAGAGGTCCAGTTACTCGCCTGCCGGAGCCGTTCAAGGCTCAGAATGTTCTCCACCTGCAGCACGCCGCGCGTGTACTTCTCAATGTACGTCTCGCCATCGGATGTGCCTTCGTTTTCACTCCTCGCTGCCATGAGAGCCAGCGTTTCCCGGTCCTCGATCTCCTCTGTTGCCTGAGGTGACAGGAAGACAGTTATACTTTTATATGAATGTATCTTTCATCAAAACTGTGGTGAGAAAATGATTTAAAAATTTTGAGAATTAACAGTCTCTATTACTTATATTATGATCTTTTAAAAAAGTAATAAATATTTTACCTTTGGTATATTGGATACTATTTCATAGGTTACACCACAGGAATAAAATATATTTTTCAATGACATTCTTCTCTTCAAACTCTGGGTGAAACTCTGATAGAAAAAGGAAGCTGAATTAAGCGATGCGAAAATATAAGTTATTAAGTATTTTACAAATTGTAAGAGTATTACTTACTAATCACTGTTTTGACACACATACAATACTCAAAATAGAAAAAAATAGAACAGAAAAAATCTGTGTCCACCCCTGAGGGACAATGATGTCCAGCTGTTATTTGGGCAGACTATAGAATCTGTGGCCTATGTAGGGGTGTGTGTGTGTGCGCGCGCTGCCTTTCTTTCCATCATGTCAGGGTTTCATCCGTCTGTCCTTGCACAGTCAGAAGAAAACTAGAGGATCAGTTTTGCCGACAGTACCTGTGAGATGAGGTCTGGGTGGGACATTTGGACAGGGATTTATTGGAGCCTGCATTTTTGTCCTGGTTTTGTCACTAACCCTCTTGGATCTGGCACTTGACCCTTTTGAAACAGTGCAATCTCATAGCTCCACTGCCTCCTTGGCTTATGGGTCTCAAATCGGTAAAGGTGGAAAAGTCCTTGCAAACGACATTAATTCTGCTATCCTCGGACCCCATTATTCCAGATAAATGAGAATCGGATTGTAACTTGGCAAGTAGGGTAACAATGTGCACATCCACTGTGTTAACACCACAAAACACTAGACTGTGATAGAAGGGAAAATGTCAAGCTTATATATGCAACCGCAGAATCAGGTCCTGTTACTACCTGTTTGTTGTAAATATTGGCTGCAATCCGTTTTCGTAACACTAACTCCATAGCAGCCGGGTGGCTGAGCTGGACTGTGGTCTTCACTATCAGGTAGATCCTTTCATTCTGGGGAGTGACCCTGTTCAAGTGAACGGAATCATGCACCGAGGAGTCCCAAGAGGCGATGGCTGAAACCTAAAAATGGCAGAAGGATGGGGAGAAGGAAACGAGATGCAAGTCAGGTACTGCGGTTTTACATCATCCACCAGAGAAAGAAAATACATGCAACTCAACTGAATAATATTTTTCCTCACTTTTTTGAATGACAACCCACAAGTTCTATTTTTTAAAGTTCCCAGTCCTCTTCCGCAAAGCAGACTGTAGTAATTTAATGGGAAGACAGGCCCACGAGCATATGCACCAATACAAAGTCCTTAAAGAGAAGCTCAGGGGTCAATTACCTCCTCATCACTGTGCTTTATGATGGGCAGGTAGAAGAACTGGCTGCCGTGCTCCTTGGGCAGGATGGAGTTCACGCCTGATGCGTGCGGGCCCACAAGCTGTTCGTTGGCACTGAGGTCATCCGCTAACCAAGTCCAGGGCACAGAAGCAAAAGAGGGGAAAAAAGTCAGTTTTTAATTAAAGACCAAGGAGATGAAATTTACATGTGACACATTTAAATTTTTTTCTTTCTTTCCTTATCCTGCAATTGATATAGAGACTTCAATAGTCACTCACAATAGCTTCTATCCTATACAGAAACAAGTATGGGGCCAAAAAGGTACCTTTGTGAGTCTCCTACAAAATGGTCTGCATATATTCTGTATGTAGTTCTAGGAGCAAATTTTTTTTTACATACACCTTCAAATTTTGCTGCTTTTCTTCTGTTTTCTTTTTAAAAAATTTATGGATTTGAGGGAGAAGAGGAAAAGGGGAGGGGGAGGGGGAGGAAGAGAGAGAGAGAGAGAGAGAGAGAGAGAGAGAGAGAGAGAGAGAGAGAGAGAGAGAGAGAGAGAGGGAGAGAGAGAGAAGCTGCTCCACCCAGCCACGTCTTCACTGGTTGATTCTTGTACGTGCCCCTGACCGGGGACTGAAACAGCAACCTTGGCGTAGCAGGACGATGCTCTGACTGACTGAGGTACCCAGCCAGGACCAAAATTTTGTTGCTTTTTGATATCATTTCCTTCTATAACCTAGTGTTAGGTTTGTTGTCCTACTTACATAACTTATGCTAAATTAGAGATTTGAGAAGTTCAATTATCGATTTAGAATCAAAGTTCTGGGCGCTTGGAAGAATTCTGATCATCTTCTTCCACTGCCATTCCAAAAGTGGGATTCACCTTCACAAATCTCTGTAAGTGGTCATCCCGTTTTTGCTTGTGCACCTCCAATAATGGGCAACTCCCCACTTCTGGAGGCATAGTCTACTTCGAGGCTTTTAAAAAATTCTTCATATGAAGAGGCAAACACAGTCTTCCCATGTTTCTATCCATCCATTATTGGTCTTCTCTCCAGAAGAGAGGTTTTGAGGCTGTGTTTTGAGGATCGCAAGGGTCCGGCGGAAGGGCCTCCCAGAGCCTGCCTATCCCCAAATTCGGCAACTCTGCTTTTGTATTCTACACATGGAGTTCCATTTAAGGTTGCGTTTTGAAAATGTATTTTACTGTTGAAACATATTGAAAACCATTGTTCTAGGTTCACCCAGGTTTGACGTATTGCTATAGTAAAGCACAACCCTTAATGCAGGGTGAGTGTGTGATCACGTTCCAACATCAGCTCTCTTGCGGTGGAGAGCAAAGGATGCTAGTCAGAAATGCAGATGCCCGGGCCCTTGCAAAGCCTAAAGATTCAGAATCTCTGAGGGTAATTACTTTCTCAGGTAATTTCTATGTCTGTTAATGTTTCAGAGCAGTAACTGCTTTAATGTTTCTATATGAAGTTCTCAATCTTCCCAGTGCTCTCTTTTTAAGATTAAACATCCACATCTCTCTTCTAGTGATCTACATGTCATGCCATATACATCTGGTTGGACTAAAATGCCACCTAGATGTGGCATATGAGTAATTAGAAAAGCGATTTAAGGATCAACAACATCCTGTGGGTCTGAACAGATTACAGACTTTAATTCAATGTGATAACCCCTGGAACATTAGAGGTCTACTTACCATTCAAATCGAGAAAGAGAACTGGTATGTGGGTTTCCATTCCAGGTGGTGGGATCCTAAATTTAATAACAAAATTTAATCATAACCAAAGGTGTGTCTTACATCTTGGCAGACAATCAGGCAGTGCAGGGGCATGGACACAGAATAGAACTACTGTGGAGATACAGGTTCTATTAATGAAGCAAGTTCACACTTACCGATGTTCCTATTAACACAAATCACGGGAATTATGTGACTTACATGAAGAACTACCAGTTATATGAATTACATGTCATTAACTGAGACAAAGATTATTTGAAGCATTTCTAAAAATAATTCTAGTGATGGGAAGAAGGAGATGAGGATGTTGTTAGAGTGGGAATAGGGGACAGGATCAAAAACCAGGGGAAGTAAACACAAGAGACAGTATTCGAAAAAGCTCAAAGAGAGCGAGAAGGAAGGATGTATGAAAGGAGGCAGGGTTGTGTACTGGACAGACCCAAGTGGTATTTTACCAAAAACTTGCCCATCTACATCGCAGTCAGCCTGGGGGCCTTTTAAATTGAGAGTCCTGGGCCCATCCTTTTTCTTCCAAATCAGAATAATTAGGAAGGGGATCCAGGACTCTACATTTTATCAATGCTCAAGGTGCTCTGAAGTTTGGAAATACCTCAGATGAAAGTGACTGGGGTAAAACAGTTTAAAGAGGGCCTCAAAGGGAAGAACACACTTGGGACTGAGCTGACTATTTCTGAGTGGCTGGCCAATGCACTGCCTGTGACTATAGGGTTCCAGCACAAGAGGACAATCAGCAGGGACAAACATCAGGTTATAAATTATGTGCCTGTAAATTCAGATTTTCTAGTTACATAATGCCATGGAATCAATTACACTTCCATTCATCATTTTAGACACAGCATCACTAATGTTTCTATGCGTATCCGAAAGAGATTATCTGGGCATGTACATTTGGTGTTCAAAGGAAATCTGCTTTCCCTTAAATGCCTAGAACATATTCTTACAAAAAGAGTGAGAATAAGCAGCAGTAGAAGCAGAAGCTACCATTTAATGAATGGGCACTATGAACATGGTATTTTTTTTAAACATATTATTGCTAATCTTTACCAGAGTACCAACAAGGTAGTTCCATTAACGATTAGGAATAAAGCCTCAGAGAAGTTAAGTAAACAACATTAAGAGCTACAGCTGGAGACTGTATCCAGCTCTCTTTCACCCCAGAATCTAGCCTACCACACTGTTTCTCACGAACATCAGGACTGACACATTAACTGTCTGACCACAGCTTAGATACACAGGGTGGGCAAAAGTAGGTTTACAGTTGTGTGGGTGGTTGTTTTTTTTTTCCTGCTTTGTAATCAGTATATTATGGAGACATTCATACATTTCAAGAACTGCTTAAATTCTGATATCCAGACTTAAGCTTGTGAAAAGACTTTTAAACACATAATTAAAGCTTTTCATAGTTTGCTGTACTACCAACATTAAATTACGGTTACTTTGGAGCATAAGTTAAATGGTTTAAAGTAAGCCTGTAACATACCTAAAAAAATACAATAATTAAAAAATGATACTACAAGAACAAACTTTATCACGTACTCACAACTGTAAACCTACTTTTGTCCCACCCCGTATTTTCTGCCCTCTTCAACTACACCCTGGATATACCCTTTATTTGAGTCAAAAAAAAAAAGAGAATTTCTGGTCATCAGGAAACCATATCCGAGCTGCTCGCACAGAGGAACTGAGGAGTGTGGTATCTGATTCCTGGCCAGGCACAAATGCTCTCTGGCTGCCGGTGAGAGGGAGCCAGCTGCAGTGGGGAGGAGAAACGGGAAGGCGGCACTAGAGATGGGTGCCCCTTCCCTGGGCAGCTCATGTTACTTAGCATTTCCTGTGATAATCCTGGGCAGTTGCTTGCATGACTCTTGCCACAGGCCATCTGAGCCATCCTGTCAGGCCTGCACAGAAGGAAGGGTGGACATACCAGTCAGCAGGCGCCCCGGGGATCCCACTGCCCGGAGCTGGCACCAGCACAGCGTTCCTTTCCTCGGTAAGCCCCACCCACTGCTCCACAAGCCGGGCTTCCCGTTCCACATCGTCCTCAGTTCTCTCTGTGGGACAAAATGAGGGGAAGAGTACCAAGAAGGGAGGAGTGTAATTTCTACATTTCAGAAAGATGATTACTTGGTGATATCCACACATGGCTTACACATCTGCTACGTTACAAAGGATCTGAGGCTTCGAAGCTCAAGCCTGAGCACCCGCATGGGCCTGGAGAGGCTATGGCACTAGCTCAACGAACCATGAACCAGGAGAGGACAAAATGCACTGGAAGGAGGATGAGCAGACTTGCGTTCTGTCATTTGGGGAAGTTATTCAACAGATGAGTCTAGTTTCCTAACCTGACAAAAAGGGATAATCAAGTCGTATCTGTTGTACTTTGTGCACTTGCTGGAATGATCAAATGAAATGACAGGTGTGACACTGTTTTACAAAAACGACACACCATTTTATGAAGACAGAGGATTAAAGAACACCACATAGCGCACTCTGCAAACCTAACGTTATTTCCTTCATGCTCATTATGAAGAGATTGGATTTGATATATTTTGAAATCCTCTTACCTATAATCCAGCTCTGGAGCTACCTGGGCACAAAGTGAGCTTTCACTAGCAGGCTGGGCACATACACAAACTGACACCAAGGACACTTCATGAAATGGGTTAACGTCTGTGATGTGTCCTTTGGTGCAGAATCAACCACAATGAGCGGATCATAAAGTCAGGATGAGAGACTAAGGGTTTTAAGAGCATATTTTTGCTCTAAAATCCAAGAGGCAGTTGCCAGCATGAGCAAACTGCATCCTTGGAGCTCAGTCACAGTGAATGGAGCTGCAGGCCAGCTTTAGCTGAGTGCATGGCTACCACCACCCAACAGTAGCTGGGGCTGCCAAATGCTGTGCTTTCGGAACCAACCCTTTAGCTGCTGTCAGTTCCATTGTTCTGAGCCAGAAATAACCTCATTATTGAGATATAGTATTGATCATATTTGCATTCATCAAAACAAAATTTTAGTTTCACATTTACTATGACAGTTAATTCAGAGTTTTTTTGAGGGGGAGCTATGGGAGGGTAAATGCAGACAACTGTACTTAAACAACAATTAAAAAAAAACCAACTCAGAGTTTTTTGAACACGCCGACATCAAATTCAGAGCCTTCGTAAGCCAACACTGTATAATATGATACACAAATATCTATAACTGTTATCAGGTTAAAAACTAAGATACAATTATCCAACAAAGGGAAGAAAATAACCCACAACCGTGGTTTAGAGTGAAAAAACTACTCTCAAGAAAGAGTCTAATCTCACATACCTTTTTTATTGCTGATTTTTTTAATCTGTTCATCTAAGTACTCTCGTCGTTTAATGAGTGCGTCAGACCACCTCTCTCTCACACAGTTCAAGTCTTCTTCCTGACGTGAGGGAAGGAAAGTATTTTTCTGCAGAGTCCACAGACTATTTTTTTAAAAAGATGTCTCATTGACTAGAAAAATTTTCATCAGGAAAGGCCGTTGAACATTGTTGTGTGATTAATATGCAAGAAAGCAAAGAGGCCTCAGAAAAACTGCATGCTGATCGAGAATCCCAGCACTCAGAAATCAGAGCCCCGATATTTCCAAAAGGATAATTATACCTAAAAGCAAGAGAGCCTCAAATTACACCAGCTGCTGGATGGTTCCTACACGCTGTGTGTGCACATGTATATATTTAAGTCGTAGCTATGCAGCTGGAGGATTTGCAATTCCAAGCTGAAGGACACCATGACCAGAGCCCAAACCATGTAACAGCAAATGGAATGGAAAACGACAGGCATTTTCTGAAATGCAAAGAATAGATCAGCAGAGAACCTTTTGAATTTGCTGCAACATTTGTACTTCGAACCCCTACCATGAGGCTAACCAAAGACCTCCCATGCAAAAACCCAACATGCAGCCAGCCATGCTTTCCAGAACTCCCAGCAGCAGCCGCCGGACTCCATGTGGGCACGCGGCAGGAAGCGCACAGGCAGCCGCAGGAGTTAGTTAATGGCGTTTCTGAGATCCAAGGGGATCCTCCTCTTACAGTGTGTTTTTGCTTGCTTGTTTTGTTTCTTAATAAAATGATGAGGAGAAAAAGGAATCCACAATTCTATTCAAAATGCCCTGGCTTGCTTAATTGTAGTGTAACCCGTAAGACATTACATTCACATTACATTCACAGACACCTGTGGACTTCTGAGGCTGTACCTACAATGCATCCACATTTTAAGTATAAGAAGGCACATGGGGAAAACATGAGTTTAAAGTTTATGTGGAGAATAGTACACAGACTGGGAACCAAACCCAAAATTGTCCATCTTGGTTTGCTGCCTTGACCATTACTAGCGCTGCACATTCCATGATAGCAGGTCAGTCAGTGATGACCAGGTAAAAGTTCACATTTGCACATGTTAAAAAGTTGAGATTTGCCCTGGTCTGTGTGGCTCAGTTGGTTGGAGCATCATCCCTTCCTCTCTCTCTCTAAAGCAATGAAAAAAAAATGTCTTCGGGTGAGAATTTATAAAGGAGGAAATAGTCTCATTGTGAAAGAATATGTAAACAAAGATTATAAAAAATAAATAAATAAAAAGCAAGATTTAAATTCTCCCGGTTATATATAACTAAGCTTGGCCGTAATAAGAGAAGAAAACTGGCTAAACAAAACTGTGTACAAAATGTCTCCAATTTTCTTATCCAACAAAACTCTCTTAAGGTAAAATGGCATTTTAGAACAATACTGCTTTCTTGGATGTGAGGAGTTAAGTGCAGTTCCTCATAGGAAAGACAAGAATTCCTTAGAGAATATGCGTGGATAACTGCACAAATTTTAAGATCACCAATTTAATACAGTGATAATGTTCTTGCTTAGAAAGGCTTTATAGGCTAGTAATTTGAGATTGCATAGCAAAATTGCAGTATTTGGTTGTAAAGTTTCAAGTGGCAGAGAAATCTACAGAGACAGTATTGTATCCCTGACTATCTTTGAAGCAAATAAAAAACAAGTGAAAAATTGTGTATTCTTGCTCTATGCCCCTCCTTCCTCCTCCCTGCCCTCTGCTTGCGGAGCTGGCAGTTAGCAGCAGCTGTGCCCCATGCCACAGGATTGACAGCAGCGATACCTGATAACTATCCATATCATCACCATCCTCATCATCTCTCTGGTAGGAAAAAATAAACACAAAACACATGCATTTTGTTTCTCAAACAGCACACAAGGAACTTAATTCTTTAAGCTTAACTAACACACACATCACAACGGACAGCACACACAATATCAGCATAATAAAACAGTTAATTGAATCTCAAAAAGGTTTGGTGGATTTCACTCACTTGTCTATAATTACTTAAGGAATTTAAGTTTAAAGAATAAAGAAAGGAGTCCTTTAAAAACAGTAACTCTCTTAGATGGGACTGCAGGCCTTATTGCACTGCTATGCAAGTAGCTGTTATGTATTTGTGGGCTGAGATTTAGAACGAGTTTAGAAAGACAGAATGTCAGAGAAAGGACGTCAGAAACTCCATTGTTTGACCTCTGGAGTTTTAGCCACGAGGCAACTAAGGCCGTGAAGGATGAAATAATTTGATCCGAGGATCGCACGTGTAATTAAGGGCAGGGGCAGGCCTCCAGTCTCCCACCTCGGACACCACTCTCACTGCGGAAGTCATCGCAGAGAGAGCCCCCGGGGACCTGAGGCTATCTACACACAAGTTTCTGCACTAGACTTCTGCAACGGTATCCCCGACTGCATGTATCTGCACCCATACCAGCCAGCTGAGAAAACTCAAAACTCTTAAATCCACAGCAACATTTCACAATAATATAAAATAACATCTTGGCAAAAACATTTAACAAAACAAAATCATTATGTTGAAAATAAAAGGGTTTTAGCTAAGATAATTTTTCTTTAAATAAAAGAATAAAGAAATTCCTGTTTGTAGAGAAATTCACCCATACGGAGGCAGGTTCTACTCAAATGAATGCTAGGTCGTGTAACAACCTTCTCATTCCTCCATGGTTATTGGAAGGTTAATAGCCAAACAGGAAGTAAAGTGGTCAAGACATAAAACAGACAAAGTGTTTTTTTAAAAAGTGATTTAAAAATATAGTTACATTATTCTCATATCTAAGTATATCTCAAAATATACTGTTATTTAAAAGTGCTTTAAAAATACAGTTAAAATTATTCTATGTATAGACTTAAAAAATACACTTTGTTTTAGTTTGGTAACCACAATTATTGTTTGTATAAATAATTCATTAAATGCAAGCCTAGCACTGAAGTACATTTTCTTGAATTAATTCCCCATATTAATAAGTAATTTGTCATTATTTTTTAGACAAAGAAGATACTTTTATTGCCTGAAAACCAGACTGAGCTTTTATGATGGGTAACTGTTGTGACATCAGCATATTCTGGATTGGCCTGAGTTACTGAGTCAGAATTATTCTAATGTACAATGTCAATAACAACAAAAAAAGTTTCTGGACATGACCTTGAACATGGCAGCAAAAATAAATGAATGAATAATAAATACATACATACATACATAACAGCTTTATTTTTTTTAAGATTTTATTTACTTATTTTTAGAGAGGAGAAAAGGAGACAGAGAGGGAGAGAAACATCAGTGTGTGCTTGCTTCTTGCACACTCCCCACTGGGGACCTGGCCTGCAACCCAGGCATGTGCCCTAGACTGGGAATCGAACTGGCAATACTTTGGTTCGCAGGCAGGTGTTCAATCCACAGATCTACACCAGCCAGGGCTATAAATAACAGCTTTAAAAGAGCCAGTTTAAATTTGCATGACTGGCACTATGCTCTTTAAAGAACATTTAGCTCAGAGGAAAGGCTACTTGAGAGCTCAAATTTTGACCAAACTCAGTTTTAACTTAAGAGGTATGTTGTTTTGACACGTGCAAATAAGCAAGCCCTGTGATATTCCTCAAGTGGGAACATTCGGTCAGTTGATGTTCCATATTCTGTAGGTCACGGTTTAGGACACACAGATTCAAAGTTTTATCTAAGATCAGAGACTTATTAAGCCACAAAATTTTACTGCAGAAAGGGACCTCGGAGAATTATTGTCTACATCATCATTTTAGAGAAGAGAAAAAAGGGAGTTTAAATTACCCAGTTGAGGTAACCATGCAGGAAGGTCAAACTGAACTTAAGAACCCTGGTCTCCCCACTCCAAGTCTAAGGGGTCCTACCAGGTCCCAAGGTCACCCCAACATTGACAGCTAAGTGAGGGATTGAACTGTGATGAGAATACAGACAAGCCAATTTCATACTCCATACACAAGGAAAGGTCTCATGGACAAGCCTCCCCCAAAACAGCAGGCTCTGTCTCCACACTTTCAGTCACACTCTCCCCCAGGCTTTGGGAATTTTGGCTTGAACAGGGAAGGCAGTGTCTGACAAAGCTATTCCATCCTTAAGGCCCAAGAGTCCAAGCCAATGTTCTTTCCAGTTTTCAGAAAAGTCTGCCTGAATGCCATGAAGCTACACACACACACACACACACACACACACACACACGCGCGCGCGCAGACACGGAGACAGAAGGTGAATCATTCACTAGATGGTCTCGGGTTATGCCTGGAACCCACAGAGAAATGTTTTCTCCCTCTCGTGACGGGGAGAGGGCTCCCTCTCACCTGTGACAGCAAGGGGGCCCCGATTTCATGGTCTGATTTCTTCCAGTCCCTAGTCCATGTTTGAGAGGAAACTGGGGACTTGAGGAAGCATGTGGCCCATGCATTCCTTCAGGCCACTGGGGCCAATCTCCTAATCTTAAATTTTATTTTAAAAGAGTACTCTGGTAATATAAAGGTCAATTCCTAGAGGTTTTCATCTTTTTATCTTTAAAAATGAGAACAGAAGATTTAATAAATGGAGAACCCATGGACAAAAATGATCAGGAGGTCAACTTTTAAATTAAAAAAAGTAAAGCTTTCAAAGAGCTAATTATTTATGACAGTGTATGGGACCAATTTTATATTAATAAAAGTGAATCAGGCAGCAGGGCCAAGATATTCAACATAATTTGGCCCAGATATAAAATAAAACCTGCCTAAAGTAAATGAGTACTACAGCATTAAAATGTGTGTTTATAAATAAAATTATTATTAATTAACACTACACCAATATAGTATTTTAAATCTAGAAAAAGGGCAATGGATAGAAATATGAATGGGTGGACAAATAGGTGGTTAAGGCAAGGAATTCTCTTATATTCCTAAACAGGTCTCCATCACAGATCACTGATTTCCTTAATTCTGCATTAACCAATCTTCGGTAAGTACTATATCAAACCTGTTTGTCTTACCTGGTAACTGTCCAGCCCTCTTTGGAGCTTGGTGGACCTGGCAGTCACACAGCCAATGGACACTGACAAGATGGCTTCGACCATAAGCGGCAGTGTCCCTGAATGCTGTACAGGTTTCACTGTGACTTGCACTCTCCGGGAATGACCCTGTAGAGGTGAGGGTGTGATGAGGGGGCATGTGGAGATGGGTGCAGGAATGGGAATGGGGAGAGATGGGGGGAAAGGATAAAGGAAGGGAAACAAATTAGGAAGCAAAGAAGCAAATAATGAGAAAATTCCACAAACGTGTGTGTAAGAGTGGGATAAAGCGAAATCATGAAACAAACAAAAACAAACTCGGCACCTGTCTGAGTTGAAATATGCCGCCTGTGTTGACATCTTTCGCCTGATGAAGTTCCACTGCAGCGTACTCCCCTAACTCATTCAATTCTAATATGGAGATCCACATTTCTATTCTGCGAGTTACTTCATTCCACCTGCAAAACACATTCCAACGCACAGGAATGTCATTGCCCGGGGACAGTGTTAGGAAAAAGCCACCCTTCATTGAGCACTTACTATGTGCCAGGCACTGTGCTATGGATGTTGCATAGATTATTTTCTATTTCACTCTGAAAGCAAGCTTTCGGTATGGGTTCTTTTTATTTATTTGAGGTGCAACTTACATTCAGTGAAATGTCCAGATTTCAAGCACAGAGTATGATGACTTTTGACAAATGCATTCACCTGTAACTCACCCCACTGTTACTTCAGAAAGGTTGTTCGTGCCCCTTCATACAAACGGAATCATGTAGTAGCATGTCTGTTTCAGGACTGGCTGATTTGATTCTGCATGTTTTTGAGATTCATCCAAATGGATGTCAGTAATCTTTTTTCTTTTTTATCTGCATTTGAGTAATATTCTGTTATACGAATCATACTACAATCTGTTTATCCAGCATCTGATTGAAGGATATCTGGATTGTTTGCAGTTTTAGGGCATGACGGAGTTGCCATAAACATTTGTGTACAGGTCTGCTTATGAACGTATGTTTTCATTTTCTTGATAAATATCTGAAAGTGGAATTGCTGGGTCATAGAAGAGGCAGATGATCAACTTTAAAAGAAGATATTCTCCTGTTTTCTTCTATCAGCTTTAGAGTTTTATCTTTTACATTTAAGGTAATGTAGTTTTATGCATGGTGTGAAGTAAAGACCAAAGTTGTTTCTTTCCATACTGATATGCAATTTTTCAGTCTTGTTTGTTAAAAAGACTTTCCTTTCCCCATTACATTTCTGTGATGCCCAGTAGCTCCCTTTATCATTCTCATTTCCATATGTGGAAACAGGCTCAGAGAATCTGTTTTCTAAACTCCTGTCTGAGTGCTAGTCTTGGCCCTGTGTCTAAAGGTCACAGAAAAGCACGAACCTGTCATGCAGCGTTCTCGTCTTAGCATGGAGAGAATCGACTTCCCAGATGGAGCTACCGTTCCCAGCACACCGGTGGCCCCACACTTCAATTGCTAGCGCTCCATCTGAAATGAACTCCAGGAATTCTTCTGTTACGTTCACCACAAAGTCCTGGGGTAAGTGGGTTGAAAGAAAGAGTGACAAGAATTATGCATAAAGACATCTGTGAAATTTTCCTTTTTACCTTTTAACTGTGTAAAGATTCACTATTTATTTTTAGAGAGAGGGGAAGGGAGGAAGAAAGAAAGAGAGAGAAACATCGACTGGTTGCCCAATGGGAGACTGAACACAGGCATGTGCCTTGACAGAGAATCAAACCAGTGACCTTTTGCTTTGTGGGATGACGCCCAACCCATTGAGCCACACCGGTCAGGGCGGAAAGTGAACTTTTGAGTGTTCCTTGCTATGGCTTAGAACAGCAGTCCCCAACCTTTTTGGCACTAGAGACCTGTTTTGTGCAAGATGGGGCGGGGAAGGGGGTATAGAGGAGGCGGACCTTAGGTGAGCTTCCTCCTGGCCCTTACAGTTCTGTGGCTGGGGCTTGGGATTCCTGGCTTAGAAGACTAATAACAGGATTAGATCGTATATGAGTATGGTTGTGATTCTGATCTCTTGCTCTTACACTCTCCCACCCTGATTTCTCATTCTAAAATGCACACAGATGAGCGTGAGGAAATGAATACTAAATTGACTGAGTAGCATGGCAAATCACCCAAAACCAAGCAGCAGGCAGGGAACAACGCCCATTTTCTTTTCATTAGCATCTCAGTGGAGTCTCCAGTGAAGACAACTCTGACTCATTTTTGGCAAGAGCTGTGTTATACTGATTTAACCTTGTATTATTTAACCTATTTATTTCATTTGGAGACAGAGCAAGAATTTCAGAAGGAAAATAAACTTAATAACCAATTAGTACAATCTTCAAATTTTTAACATGAAATAAACCCCAAGGTCACATAATGAATCTGGGGGCTCTGAGACCAGTATTTATTAAGCCAGTTGTTAACTAGAATTCATTTAAAATTCAGATTCCATTCTGCTAAATAAACAGCTTTGTAGATCCAAAGAAACATGGGGACTCCAAAACAAAACATGATCAATAAAGATTTTGAGAAATAGATTGGTGAGTGCAGGTAAAAAATGTGGGCTATTTATTTTCAGAAAAAATCTTAATAGCCTTTACATATGTGAAATTATATAGGTGGTGATATGGATTTGTTTTTTAAATGTAGAACTAGAAGGAATATGCACGGTTTGTAAAAAAAAAAGTTGCACAGAAGATAGAGTCCATCTGTCAGACAGGACTCCCTGGCAGTGCAGTGTGAACGCCAGGAACGGTAGCTAATGCTCCACAGGAGGTCCATGCGATGTTCACCAAAACCTCACTTTCACCATTTTATGTTTTCTTTCAAACCTCATTTGGTACATTAGAATGCTATGCTTAAATGGTAGGTAGAGAATAGACAGGGGGAGGATAAGAATAGTGTAGGAAACGTAGAAGCCAAAGAACTTGTAAGTATGACCCATGGACATGAACTATAGGGGGGGAATGTGGGAGGGAGGGGGTGGGCAGGATGGAGTGAAGGGGGGAAATGGGACAACTGTAATAGCATAATCAATAAATATATTAAAAAAAATGCCATGCTTATAATGCTATACTATATTCGAAAGAATGAAGATATCTACATCAACTTACACGTTAAGATATCCACATATATTAAAATAATAAGATGCAATTCTGCAATATATATAATGTAATCATGTTTTTGTAAAAAAGTATTAGAAGTTACGTATGGATGATATTAAGAGTGTGTATTTATGCCCATTTATATGTATGAACATGTCACACATATAAAAGCTGTGCAACACAGAAAATAGTTTATTAAAATATATAGCAAACTGTCATTGGTCATCACACCTCTGGGGAATATGATTTCGAGTATAGGTTTTTCCGATTTTATTTTAAACACTTTTAATTTTTTTGAAATTCTACTGAAGTACATTCTGAGGTTAAAAAGCCCAATAAACATACTACCTTTATAAAACATTCTTATGGGGAAAAATTCTAAAGTACAGTACACTCTTGAACTACACCCGGGTCTGTCGCCTCCCACATAATTCCTTTCATAATGGCACCTGTACCTTACAATGAGAGAAGGTCACGTTATACTGGGCATCCTTGGACTGTGGGGAAGGCACCTCCGGGTCCACTACAGGGGCAGCCACTGTAGGCTCACACTGGTCCCAGAACGTGTACTGACAGAAGACGAAGTTCGAGAGGTTTAAGGGCAGCCCAGTTGCCTCTTTAATTTTCACCTGAAGAGACAGATTTTGAAAATGCAACTATAACTTCCATTAAGAAAACATCACACTATGCATTCTTAACTACCCCAAATTTAAGACTAAGCAATGAAATAACCAAATCAGTCACCCATATGACATGTGAAAATATCTGGCACCATTTCACTAGGGGTTCTATCTGTAATGAAATCTGTACCACAGTTCTATAACTACAGCATATAAACTTGGCAACAAAAACACACATCCCTCCAACATTTTCCTACTAACTGAGTTTCTGATATAGATGCAACCTTTACTAGAAAAGTAGGATTCACAGAGCAACATACACTCCTTGCATGCCAAACACACAGGCTTTTGAAATATCACACACTTGTCATCAAAAATGTGCTATACTTCTGGAAAAAGTACTGTTCACCATTGTACTTATTGCCAGAAAGTTTAACTTTATTATGCTCTACAGAAAACTCGTAAGATTTCTCTATAAAATTGGTTTGAATTAAAAAGTCGTTCATCTGAGCCTCCCCGTTCCTGTCCTCTCACCCTGCACGTCAGCTTTTTGACTCGGTGAATGACTTCCCCACTGCTGTCCACGACTTCGAGACTGCCACTTTCACTGGAGTTCTCCGAGGAGTCGTCCTCCACGACGCGCTCCGGGACAGCTCCTGTCACACGCATTACCTCCAGGTGGAGACGCCCTGCAACCTGGGACAAGGAGCCAGAGGGTGCTGGGGTTAAAGCGCGTCCCTCAGACAACGGAGACCTGAGAGAGAAAGTGCTCTACAGCATCCTGTCTGGTCCGGTCCCTTGTGAGCAGCTCCATGGCGGCTGCTCGGCCCTCTCCGTTGAGGAGAAGCCCGACACTTCCAGAGCCGGCCCTCTCCACCACTTGCCCCTTTACTCATCCTGCCTGACTTTGACCCAAATTCACCTCCTGGTAACATGCCTCCTGGAATCATCTTCATTTTTATCTTTCTTTTACAGGATGGCCCAGGAACAGCTTAGGGCTACTATCATATTCTACCTAGAATCACCCACCTGTTTTCCATGTATGTATATATTCACTCACTTACTCATTTGACCAAACACCTGGCCTCACAGGAATACCAAGGCAAAGACGTGGGCTCTGCTGTCAGGGCACTCGCAGCCCGGTGGGGAAAGACAGAGGTACGACGCAGTAACGACAGCGTAGGCCAGCTGCTGCGACAGAGATCATGTACCCGTTGTTACGGAATAAACATACCCACTCAACAAATTTTTGCCAAGAACCGACACTGTGCCAGGAACTGTGCTGTACTGACAACAGTAAGCCAAACAGACGCGGTCACTGGGCTCAGGGAGCTTCTATTCTCTTGGGAACAGAGAATGGGCATGTCATTCACACCGGGGCTGGGAGCAGGTGAAGAAGGGCTCCCTGAGGCGGTGAGACCTACTCCGGGAGAAACAGCATATACAGGGCTAGGAAGTCATAAGGAAATGGTTCCTTTAAAATTGTTTTTCCAAAAAAAGGCTGAAAATTTCCTCACTCTCCTGG
The DNA here is from genome assembly GCF_022682495.2 of Desmodus rotundus. Taxonomy (NCBI): domain Eukaryota; kingdom Metazoa; phylum Chordata; class Mammalia; order Chiroptera; family Phyllostomidae; genus Desmodus; species Desmodus rotundus. The sequence goes on along the minus strand of NC_071389.1, from coordinate 75,520,424 downwards.
TGTTCTCAGAATAGGTACTAGTTTAGCAGGATCTCTCTTAACTTTGTTGCAAAGAGTCAAAGGAAAACTGTTGAAATATGCATTCCCAGAGTGTTGTAATTGGCCAATTGTGCATATGACATGCACAGCTGTCATCTGTCATCTTAAATAGTGGGCTTGTTTTCAAAGGCAGCTAGACCCAGCTTCCACACAGCAATCTGCATTGGCACCAAGGACCTGAGAGATGCTGGTCGATGGTATTTGACAAGGGAGACACATATGAGGAAGTGGTAAGGTGGGGGGTGGGGAAGGGAATAAGAGAAATAACAACATAGAAGATAGCGGTTCTTAAGCTTTTTTCAATGCTTCTGGAGACTCTAATACATTTTTAATTTAATTTCAGGGGGATTCATGGAACTCTAAAGCCCTCCATGGACCCCAGCTTAAGAGGCCTGACTCAGCCACTGGATCCCTTTGCCCCAGTAGGTGTGCCCATTTTTAACGTGGGAAACAGCAACTCTAGTCCAATGCTCTTCTAGAGCAGGATGTTCACGGGGCTGCGGGGGGAGGGGTTACGACGTGTGCAGGCGGGCTGTGTACTTACACCCCACAACTGCGAATCTCGGGTTTGCTTTGGGCAGAATAACTTCCTATTCTGAGCCTGCTCTAAAAATCACAAAAAATAACCTTGCATGTTATCAAAGGGCAAACTATGAAATAAAAGTGTTATTAAATTTAAATTAAAACATCAGTTGATGAAATGGATAAAATAAAAACGTTTGAACTTGAATACTTTCTGAAATGTCTTAAGCCTATATAAGGCCAGTATATCTAAATAACTGAAATATGAGAGTGTAAAAATAAGGTGGTGTCAATAGGATAATAAAGCTTGTTTTCTTTGATTACTTTGGGTTTCAAAATAATCCTCTCAAGTTGTATCTTGTAAAGACCACTGAGGGGCCAGGAGGGAACTAGAGTGTATACGAAGGCAAGAGATGAAAAGAAATGAATGTGGGGCCCAGAGCCGAATCTGGTTTCCAAAGATTTCTAATTTGATTAAAACAAAGAAAAAACTTGAGAGACACAAATATAAAATATGTTATAATAATCTTTTAAAACCATGACTTAAGTTTGATAGTTTCTACTGATACTAGTAGAGAAAAAAGAATGAGGATTGTGATTCCTTTGCCTAGTTTCTCTCAATCAACCTCAGGAACTTAAATTAAAAATAATACCCAAAACTTGAACCACCATCATTTTCTCTGAAGTTGGCGTGTCCTTACCTCCCCCTGCTGGCTGATGATCGGGACTGCATACTGAAGTTTCACATCACAGAAGAGACACTCCAAGAACACATTAGCCACACCAATGAGGTTGTGATTCTCTTGGGCTTCGTAGAAAGGATCACCTCGTTTCCCATAGAGTCTCTTTGCCTGAGTGGTAGGACAGGTCAGTGGATAGAATGAAGGAAAAAAAAACAGTGACTGAAATAATATGATTTAAAGCTAGTGTTAAGAATTTTTAAAAAGCATTTATTCAAACCAATTAAAAACGTAAACTCAGAATCACATCACATAAATAGAACAAAAGTAGCACACGAGAGGGCTCGTTAGTTGGAGACTAAGTCCGCCTGGAGGACCTTTCTTTAGTTACTGTCTTGTCTTCCCTGTCACACCCCACCTGCGCCTATTTCATTTCCTCCCTGGGCGTTGCCTTGTTTCCTTCACCGAATCTTCAAATGTCTAAAAAATGAAGTATGCTCTCTCAAGTTATTCACAGTAATCCACCCAGCCACGAGCACAGCGAGGGGAGCGAGCGCATGCTAACGAATATAAAATCCATGCTGACTCCATCCAGCCGGCTTTTCACCGCACTGACACAGCCACACAAGCTGCGTTCCACTCCACTTCACTCGGAGGGCAGTACAAATGCGGCCGGACCAGAATACTCTGGTTACCCTCATTCAGTTCCTATCTGGGTAGAGATCACGTTACGTTACTGATACAACTCAGCACTCCTTTCAAGATCACTTTTGCTTTACTTTTTTAATCTAAATGTCCAAAGCACAACTACAAATATTCCCTGGTGTGCATGTGTTCTGATGATTAAGCCGTTTATACTCTCTGCTTTTAAATGACCAAATCTCCTTTACATTTTATCTCTTTTACCTCTGGGACTTTTTCCTTCCATTCTTGGTAAAGGTCTCTCATATCGATTAGTTTATTCTCCAGCTTCTCAATGGTCCAAACTTGGGTGCCCTTTCCTTTCCTCTTTACTTGAATAGCTGGCTCACTCACTATTGCTCCTCTCTGCAGAATGAAGAAAAACAAAAACAAAAATGAAACAAACCTTGTTATAACTTTTTGGGTTGTTAAGGCACTTCATGTTATCGTAAAAGAAGTTATAACAATAATATATATAAAAGAAAATGAAATTCTACCACCTACAGAATATTTTGGTTTATTTTCCACCTTTTATGTATACTCAGGCAACACACATAATTTTTATCACAAGTAGAACTGAACAAAAACATAAATTTCCTATCCCAATTCTCTCTCTAGTTTTTATATTACAATTATCTTCTAGTGTTCACTGTTCTGTATAAACATTATTTTTATAGGTAACATAGCAATCCTTACATGGATAGTATTCATTTGACTAATTATTATTACTATTCATTTGACTAATAATTCTGCTGTTCTATATCATGGCTTTTTCAAATTGTTTTCACATTTTATAAAGGAAATTTTATGTCCTTATACAAAAAAGCACGTAAAACTTTAAGGTCACTTCTGTGACTATGGACTTAGGACACATGTCTCCAAGGTGAAATGACTAAAACCCAACAAGACTGACTGAGATACTCCCTCACACATCTTGGGAGGGAAAAATGAATGGAATAAAAACCATTGTTTTGCAAAGTTTCTCCTTAAAGAAAACATTCTTCAAGACAAAATGAGGAGAAATGTCCAAATTAAAAAAGAAATGATGGGAAACATCCAAATGGTTCCGGAATGTTCTTCTGTGTATGTAAAGGCAGTTAGCCCACCAGTCTTCCTGTCTTCCTTTCTTGTAGAATTCACTCTTAAGATGATACTACAGCAAAACATATACCTATTCCCCATTTCAGAAGGGGGCATTTATATGAAAGAGAAAAGCAGGTGGGATTACTTACATATATGTCTATACTTAAAGAAAACACCTAAATGCTTTAAGCCACTCGAATTCTTCCCTTCCGATGATAACATATCTAAGGGCACATATCCAGGAGAAGGTCTACAGAGGAAGTTTTGAGAAGAACGAACACCCTGGTTCACTTCAGGATCTCTCCGGGATCGTACCTTGGATGTCCGGTTTCAGCCGTCTTACAGGGGTCATTAATGCACACCTTGCCCCCGTCCTCACCTTTCTATTAGCACTGAGGTTCGCAGCAGGGATCTGCAGAGTCACCTGGTAGTCGGTGAGCTTGCTCATTTCCTCAGCTAAGAAGTTTGCCTCCCTCACCAAGGTATTGGCTTTGACTAGCTGCTCGCGCAGTTTTGCCAGGCTCTGACGGAAGAGTTCGTCCCTGTGGTGTAGCAGAAGGGGAAGTGAGACCAGCGAAAAGGAAAGCAAACTAACTGCAATGCAGTTTCTAAGTGAGTCGTATTATTACCAAGTGTTGGAAATGGCCTTCGGGCAATATTTCTCAATTGGTTTTTGCCACCAAATTCCCTCCTATCCCTCCTCCTTCCCACCAGAGTCATGTGGGCTATCTGCTGGCAACCACTGATGAGCAGCAAGTATGTGAACTGACGTCGAGTAAAATCCATTGTAAAAATTATATAACATTTGAAGACTAGTAGATTTTGATATGGCGATGCAAAAATAGAACCAAACCAAACCAAACCCAATAAAGGACCCTTTATGGAAAAGACATGATTGTGACCTCTGTGTGCTCTCGGGTCGGGGAAGGGAGGTGGGCGGTGAAAAACGCCTACAGTCAGAAAGAAGCAAGTGTTTCACATGGTTTATTCAGCTGGTAAAAGGCCAGAAGTGGGCACTTCTATGGCAGCAGGAATTCTTTCTTCAGCTCTACACAGCAGCGCTTCTGATAAAAGCTTCTCTGACAACCCGACCGGGTCAAAACCCGAGCATGTGTTCTCCCAGCCCCAGACTTTTTTGCTCCAGTAGCACTTACAGTTACAATTTTTCACTTATCTGTACAGTGATTTGACTAAAGTCTGTCTCCCCTAAGAGGCTGTAAGCACCCCTAGGGTAGGGATCCTGTCCTTTCTGTTTGTCATTACACTTAATTCCTGGCCAAGTGCATGGCCCATTGAAAGGTATTAAAAAACACCACTGAATGAAAGAAAGAGTACATCTGGATTCCACTTCTGAACCTGGGCTCAAAGGCAACCCAGTTTAGCAGACTGCGCTATGCCTTGTACGGCTCTTCTTTTCTACCATTTACCCACCTCCTGCCCTCACTTCAGAGGGAAATGATAAGCCTGGAACATCCAAATCTGTACTCTTTCCTTCTCACCTTAGAAATGACAACAGGAGGCCCACTGCAAAGATGTTAATATAAAATGACCTAAAATGTAGGTCATTGATACTGTCTTGCTGGCTTTTCTAAATTAAATTCCCTTTCCCGCCCCCCGATTACTTAGGTTTGACTACTTTCAGCCAGCCCGGTCTTTTCTCTTTTCTACAATATGCAGAAAAAAGCCTTGTTGATTCTTCCTTTGAAACATCTCCTAAATCTCTCTCCTTCTGTTTTGTTCATGACCCCAGTTTATGTTCCTCACACTTGCCCCAAGTTCTCACAGCATCCAGGCTCCCCCTCCTCCACTACAAGACAGTTCTTATAAAGCCCTGCCTTTCATGGGCAGCTCCTCGGCTCAAAACCTTCTCCTCTTCCACAGGATAAATCCCAAATGTGCAAGTCTCTAGGCCTCCTGTGCACCCTGAAAGTTTTGGACTTAAATCTCCCTATTCCTCTGCAAATCACCTTCTAGACTCAACTAAACTTCTCATGTAACCCCCCAAATACACCTTACTCTTCTCCATTGCTTCTCATTGGTTTACGACAACCCACCTATCCACAATGCCATCCCACCTTCTGACTATCCTAAACCACACCCTTCAAACCCTTCCTTGTCCAGGAAATCTCTGCAGAAGACTCAGCTTGATGGGATCTTGTCCTCCATTGAACAACCACAGCACTTACTGTGCCCTCTGCCCAACTGGCCATCACATTCTTATCATCCAATGATTTCACACCATCGACACTCACTAAGCGCCCATCATGTGACAGCATTGTTCTAAGCACTGGGGATATTTCAATGAACGAACCTCATTTTTCAGTGGAGGAAATAAACAAATAATTATATAATTGTACTACTTCCTATTGTTGAATGAAACTGTTTTTTAAATTCGCTATTATGGTTGGATTTTCACATATTTACACCTTACTCTAAATTATAAGTATAAACAAAGAATGAACTACATCTTTAACTTTCTTTGTAATTCTCACCGGCTCTTAAATATACTTGATTCTCAAACCCTCAACATTTACTTAGATGTGAATCCTTCAATATTTTGCAAGCCATCAATATCTGTTTAGATAAAAGTCCTCCCAGCTTCTTAATGACCATCTTTAATGGCATCTTAATTTTACCCAGCAAAACCTGGTGAAATCAATGCTGTAACCATTTTTTTAAAATGTTATCTACTCTCTTTCTTTTTAAGAATTTGAGCCTCAAGGAGCATCAGTGTGGTAATCAGTGCTTAGAGTAAAGCCACCAGCTCACAGTAAATATGGAAGAGGCAGCTCTTCAGAAAAAGCATCATCTGATAACCTTTGTCTGTTTTACCTAGGCACAATAAAATATGAAAAAATAATACAAGTATGATAAGTATTCATATTCAGTATTCAGACATGTGAGCCAGCAGCTCCTTGGGAAAGTGTAATCGACCCTTCTCTCTTGATTTAGAACAGTCAAGTGCATTACTATGGCGATCCCTTTAACGCAAGGTAGGGTCCCCATTTCTCCTCGCAGGGGTCATCTTCCCTGGATGTGGCTCAAGTTAAGCGTCTCATTCTAGAGGGAGATGCAGTGTCGTTGCAAGAGTGAGAGGAGGTCCCCTGAAGTCAGACTGTCCTAGCTTTGATCCCACTGGCCCCACGTACTAGCTCCACAGCTGGGCATGTCATTTAACCTCTCTGCCTCAGTTTCCTCATGTGTGAAATGGGGGGCAAAAATGATAAAATACAGTAGCAAATGTGAAGATTAGGTGAATACATGTGAAGCACTTAGTCACTGGTGCATAGCTGCTTTTATTACTATTAACTACTATTACAAAACAGGAGTTATTAATGGGTCTCTGGACAGACCTGGCTTTTACAAATTCTGGGCTTTTCATTTACTAGATGGGTGACTGAGTCAAGAGTATTTCCACTGACTTCCCATCTACAATATAGAGGTAACAGTGCTGTTGGGAGTGTTAAATAAAATTAGCACCATGCCTAGGTGTGGTGAGAATACAGCAGAAGTTAGCAATAATTTACTGTTCTTATTAGTATTATCACTACCATTTATTCTACCACTACCTCAGTTCTGATGTTTTAAAGTCATAATTTTTAAAAATTTGTATAAATGAGACTTCTTAACACTGAAGTATTGAAATAGAATCTAAAATAAGGAATAAAAAATAAGGAGAAAGGCTTTTATGTTAAAAGATTATTCAAACTATCTCCATTTTAATATCTTAACAGTCTAATAAGCCTTCAAACGTGGTACCATTTTTACTGAAGGGTAAAGAAGGGGGCCATGTCTTTAACAACTAACTGTAAACATACCAAGGTTGGATAACATCCTTGAAAAGAAAAGCCAGTTGCTAACAATCCAGAAATGGGATTAAGATTTCCATCTGTGCTAGGTTTATCCCCCTTTGGCATGTCTTACAACTCTCCCTCCAAGCCCCACAGCTCCAGAGCCTGGCCTCTGGGTCCAGCGGGTCCATCCTCACCTCTCTTCTGCCCACTGCGTCACCTTCTGCTGAGCGGTCTGGCTGCTGCAGGCCAGGCGGTCCGGGCCGCTGCTCCGGGGCTGCCTCTCAGGAGACAGTTGCTGGCGGAGCTGCTCCAGCTCCCGCTCATACATGAGCCGCTGCTCCTCAAGTGCACTCCGCTTTTCTTCCAGGTATTGTTTCTCCAGGACCTGAACCACGTTTTGAACTGGGTCTGGTGAGCCAAGAGACAAGGCAAGGTCTCTTCAGTGGTGGCTAAGACAGGCAGCCAGCCTGTGCTGCTTCATCAAGAGCCACCTCCTCCCTCCCCCAGAACCTGGCCTTTTGATGTGCTTTCTAGCAGAGGCCTGAGCAGCCCTGTGGGAAATCCTTTCAGCTATCTTTTCACTAACGTTTTAGCTAAATTCCATATATCTAAATATGTTATTTTCTTAAATTTGATGAGCTTATCCTAATGATAAATATACCATAAGCAGAGTGTAGAGAAGGGGATGGGACCCGATGCACTGAGAAGAAAAACGTCATGAAATCTAGGATGATGTCAAAGACCCAGCCATACAAGATTTGATTTTTATGGTGGCGAATTTCTAGGCCCATTTAGCATTCAGTTTTGACAAATGGTTTATATTTCTGATTTTAACCACAAACCATACCACTCCTGAATTTCTGTAATGTGAGAGGAACAAAACTTACAGGTCATTGTATATATTTGAAAAGACTGAGTACAGCGTCTGACAATTTTTCAGGTGCTGAAAACTAAGAGGATAATTCACTTGCAAAAACAAATGGCTCTTTTTGTGATTCTTGCTGTTGCAGATCTAGAGATCACCAATATGTATATGGGTGAACAGGCATAAAAATACCAACAGGTCATGCTCAGAAGGGCCGTACTGTGACTAGCGGTGGTTGGAATGCAGGTGAGACTTGATCCTGAAGAGGTAACTGGCAGAGGGAGAACATTCACTTGGTGAGGACTGATGAACTCAAAGCCGTGGAGAAAGATTAAGGCGCTGGCCATGTGTACACAGGAGAATGTTACTGACAGTAGTGAGCAGACTGTAGAGAAACAGTATGTTAGACTGCCTGGAAAGTCACCACCACACAAACATCTCCTCTAGGAAGAGGTGGCCTGGATGTGTTCATACTCTCAGCCTAGCCTGGGACTTAATTTCCTCCTTGTATATGGACACACTTGCCGGCTACTCAGAGCTATTTGTGTTCTATTTCCACACACTGACTGTCAGTTTAATTTCCAGGATGACAGTGGGAAATTAAGATTGAGCATAACACCTGATGATAGCTACTGACAGACTTTTCCAGAAGGCCCTTGTCAATTCATGAAGTAAGTGTGCAAGTTGTGCCAATCTCTATATGAGCAGTAAGAGAAAAAGAGAGCATATCAACTTTAAAAAATAAGGTTAAATCATACAAAACAAAAAGTAGAAAGCAATGAAAATATCACGATATGCACAGCATCAGTGAGGTTTTTAAATAAAAACAACCACCACAATGACAATAATAATTTTATTAGCAGACAGACCATGGGTGGACAAGACATTTGCTATAGAGTAAAAATCTATGTACCCCAAAGAATGACAACTTCTGACATAGCCCCAAAATTTCTGGGAAAAAAAAAAGAACAACATGGTGAATTTTTTTTTGAGGGACTCTGAAGGACTTTTAAATGCAAGGGCTAGAGAACGAAAACTCCCTCAGAAATTTTTAAAAATGTTTCTCAGACAGTACACATTTTTGCTCTACTCAGACTTCAGGTTTAAAAAGTAAAAAATAAGGTCCTCATCATCCATTTATATTTACACAGATCCTTATTTTCAAGAGCCTTAGCTCAGTGTTTATGAGTTAAGGGAGAAGCCTTTTCTAGAGAGAGAAGACTGGAAAACATACCACTTCATACAAGTATATGCTAGGGTTTTTGCTAAAAGACCCTAACTATGATACTTAACCCTCATTTCCACTTGTCAGTCAGTGGTGTGCAGAAACACACGGGATCCTAAGTCTCTGAAGTGGAGGGGATTTCACCACAGGGCTCCACACCATGCAGAGGCAGTGTGACTGAGGCTGCTTAACTGCTTCAGCAGTGGCCATGACCGACAACCCCTACTACTCCCCAGGCTTTGTCAGTGGCCACAAATCAACGAGCAGCTATGAAAGAGCCACCCAAAGCAACGGCCCCTGCACCCGCCCCACTACAGCCTGGCAAGCCCTGCCCCGGGACTCTGCCCTGGTAGGGGTACAGGGGCTGAGAGTTTCTGTTTTTGTTTTTAATTCTAATCCTAACACAAGTCTGAAAACAACTTTCTCTTGTACATATTTGATAACATTTTCTTTTCAAATTTACCAGTTTCAAGCCTTTATCACTACCTATATTTTTAAAAATAGATCACTCTAATCAGCAAGTCAATCTGACTCTATAATAAGGCCTAGGACAGAAGCCAAAGATTATTTGGCTTATTTTCAAGTGACCAATCAACTATCAAGACATTGTCCACAGTTTTAATTTCTCCCTATCACTTTCCTTCTTTTGAATGGGCTGTTTTAAAAGTCAGTGAGTCTGGCGCCTAAGGCCAAGATACCAAGGGGGTGGTATTTTAGGAAGAGAAAAAAGGACCACATTTACTTTGGGCAGAGCACTTCTCTTCTTCATTAGTTCATTGTTTACCTGGTATGCAACTATGAAATGAGCTCAAATTTACTTGTCTGTCCCAAGAATGGAAAAGAGAGAGTGGTGGTGATGGTGGTGGTGGTTGGAGGGCATTTATGTGATAAAGAGAGTTAGAATTCATTCATACCAAGAGGCCCAAGGCACCAAATTGAAGGGAAGTAGATCTCTTTGGAGACAAAAGAACCTTTTAATCCCAGATGGAATAAGTGGGCTGTATGATTGTTCTTTACTTTAGAGCTACCATTGACTCTGTGAAATAGATGAGTGTCTGATTCCTAATTTTGACTCCTAGGGGAGAAGGCATTAGTGTCTACAGCTACCAGGTGGCTTGCTTTTACTCTTAATTCAAATGAATTGAGTTTTCGATCATTATTTACTCTAGAGACTGAAAACACATTATTCTAGTCTGTTACTGGGATAATGCAGGTAAATGCATATACAGAAAGATGTTCTGACTGCTGTGCTTTCAACAGTAATAAAGCCATTAGCAGCAGCAGCAGCAGCAATGATACCGGCAACACTTTTGTGCTGTTGGATGCAGAGGGAAAAGAACAGCTACCAGATTTTAACCATGGGGAAGGTAGTGGAGGTGGGACATGAGAGGCAGGGATCTTAATTAAAAAGGGAACATTTCTCAATCAAGGATACAGAGCACCACTGGCAGAAAAGGTCAGCTTGTTCCCAATTACGTTAGATTTTGCCAAAGCATGGAGCACAAGCATCAGTCAGCAGCACTGCTAAAACCCGGTCAAGCTCCCTCATGCTAATGCCAATCAGTTAAAACCTTTATCCCACTGTTTGTGGAGGAGCTTCGTCTGAAACCACAGGAGAGGGAAGAGAATCTTCAAATAGGACCACCAAGGGGACGACCACCATGCAGACAGGCTTATTACTGGGAAGCCACCTAGCAGCAGAGGGGAATTGTAAGAACAGAGTCCAGCCGCCAGCATTTCCATACTTGCATCAGAACATGTCTATGTGCCCCACAGGGAAGCTTATTTACCAATGAACTTGGGTAAGCAATCGCGAGGGGAGAGAAAAACATTACTTTTAAATAGATAAAATCAACACTGGAGAGCCAGGCCAGATCTGGAATACAAATGAATAACTCATGTTAATACCATGAATCAGGCTGCTAATGACTAATTGGTCTGGTCAAGAGGATTGAAGGAATTAACAAAAGTTTGCTAAATACTCACTAGTTATTCAGGGGGTTACTATGTATATGATAAAAAGGTAGCAACTGGATTAAATTAGAAATCTGTGATATGGGATGATACATGATTCAATTGATAGTAGGAGACAGCAGAGTTAGGGGATAGAGACCTCTAGAATTCTGTAACCTCATTGAAAGCAATAAGTTCTCTTCAAATGGGAGTTCTTCCAGCTGGAGTTTGGAGCCCACACCCTCCTGTAACACCCCACGTCCCTCCAGGCTTCGAAAAAATCATTCACAGGAGGCTTGTTGAACAGGCACGTTGTTAAATGATGTGTTAATGTGATCCTGATGCCTGAACATCAACTTGAAATGTCTTGGGATTCTGCCACCCTGCTGAGCAAGTAGCAGAGTGGACTGAAGTTTGATTTCTAGCTGTGGTCCATCCTGTGCTTCAGTGTCCAAAGCTCCAATAGCTAATTTAATCCGTAATCTTAATGTTTAAAACGAGAAATCACCAAACTTTTTTCATAAAGTTACTTTTCCCCTCCTTTTTTGTTATTACACTACACTTGTTTCTCAATCTGACCTTTTCTTCAAACTTCATCTTTATAATTAAAAAGAGGGGTCCTTGAGGCTAAAAATCCATAAATAGAGATAAATCAAAATCTTTATTTTTGCAACAGAACCCCTAATTTGATGTGCCAGAGATCTGACCAACAACTCACTACCCATGCTCAAATTCTTCCCGGATAGGCTTATTCAAGGAGTAGAGTAAGTAAATTTCAAGGGAAGAGCTCAACTATGAAAACCAAAATACTCTTTAAGCAACCTGCCAGATAGAGGCTGCCCTTCTAGACAGCCCAGGTAGAGCTCTCAGGGTTCCTGGACACCCTCCCTCATTCAAGTCAGGGATCCTCAGGTACCTGAAGAACAGATGAATGGGAAAGTAAGGCTGGACAACATCCAGAAACCAACTTGCTGATGTGCTCCTGAATGTAGCCCTCAACCATATCCCTGTAAAATAGTTCTAGTCGTAGAAACGCAGTCTTGTGCCTGGTAACGGGAGAACTTTCCTGTCCAGCATCTAGATACCAGGTACAAAGTGCGGTGATTAGAAGACTGGGAGGTGGGAAAGGAAGAAGCAGATTTATAAAAACAAGCAAGAAAAAAATTTTGGTGTGTATTTTATTGAACTCACATAAGAGTGTAAGCACAGAAGAAGAAAGTAGGTAAAGGACTTCCTTCTAAACATAGATAGGAAGAACTTTAATACAATCATTGAAAACCTTCTGGAAAGAGGGATCTAGAAATAATACTTTAAGGAGAATCTCTTCCTTAAGGATCTGAGACAAGCTGGAGTGTAGGTCAAGCAAAGAACCCATGAAAGCTTTTATTTTAGCTATCATTTTTTAAAAAGATTTATTTATTTATTTTTAAAGAAAGGGGAAGGGAGGGAGAGAAACATCGAAATGTGAGAGACACATCAATCAGTTGCCTCTTGCATGCCCCCAAACAGGGACCTGGCCCACAACCAAGGCGTGTTCCCTGACCAGGAATTGAACTGGCAACCATTTGGTGTATAGGTCGGTGCTCAATCCACTGAGCCACACAAGCCAGCACTCGTTTTTAAGTCAGTCTCTTTGGGGTATAATTTCCAATTGCGTTTATAGTAAAATGTTGTGACTTTTATCTCTCCCATAGAGTCTATTTGAAATCTCTGGATTAATATCTCCTGGTGATTTTCATGCTCTGAAGGACTGAGAAATGATGGGCTCTACAGGGGGAAATCTGGGAAGGAATTCCATCACAGTCACTCAGCACTCTAGGACCACGGAAATGTTAAGACAACTGGCCTGAGAATGCGGGGTCCCAAAAGCTTCCACTTACTTCCTGGTTACACCTAAGAGAGCTGACCAGGTTCTGGAATACTTTCACTAGCCCCTCACTTTTGGCCTTTTTAAGGAATTAGCAATGTGATGTGTCTACATTTCAGAATGGCACAATCACTTCCTTCATACCTATCCCTCATTGAATGTGGTGAGATCAGGAACTGCCCAAGACACAGAAATCTGAAGTGAGGGCCTTACCATTACTGTTCAGTGTTTTCATGATAACCTCCATCTGTGCAAATTCATAGTTGTAGTCTGGTTCCGAAGAAGCTTCACTGGCTGCATCCAGGTCATGCTCTGGTGGGCCTGATTCTTTTTCAAAGTCTTTCAACCAATCTCGCCGTTTCCTCTTAGGTAAATTAATTCTGTGGGGTTTTTCACCATTAGAGAAAATCAGCTTGTTTTACACTCGGATAAAAAATGTATATGAAAATATTTGTGAATACAAAGATGGTACCTGAAAAAGTGGTTATTTCCCCACAGGATTCTATCACCATGCCACAGCTGGGTGGCACTGCACACGAGGGTGCCATTCACACAGGACCTGAAGGAGCACCAGGGAAAAGGTCAGCTGAATGGTAAAGAGCACAAAACCCAGCCCCAGGAACTAAAGAGATAACTGGGGGGACTTTCTCTTAATAGATGTATTCTATTAATACCTGAAGAAGGAATAGGAGAATTAGAACCATTTTTAAAACACATAATCTAAGCCAGGGGTCCCCAACTTCCAGGCCACGGACTGGCAGCAATCCGTGGCCTGTTGGGAACCAGGCTGCACAGCAGGAGGTGAGCTTGAGTGTAATGTGCTCAAATCATCCCAAAACCACCCCCACCCCCGTGGAAAAATTGTCTTCCATGAAACCAGCCCCTGGTACCAAAACGGTTGGAGACCGCCCATAAGCACTGGTAACCCAGGGCTGCAAATGCCCCTGAGGGGGGACAACCTGATGTGGTATGCAACCTGTAGCAGACAGACAGCACCACCTATGGAATACTTCTGTAAAAATTCGAGCGGAATCTAATCAAGCTTCTATATGTGAATACCAATTTAGGAAATACAGGGGACAGAGGGAGAGGCTAAATGATGCCATGGGATGCAATGAGCGAAATGCTGCCAACAGGAAACCCTAGGACCAACAACCAGACATCTTCAACAGACAATGCAAGAAAAAAGGGATTGGGGGAGAGGGTGGAGGAACCCATAGACTAAAAGAGATTTACGTGATATAACAGCTAATGACAAAGGTTGACTCTTATTTGGATCTTGATTTCAAAAAACAACGGAAAAACAACATTTATGAGGTAACTGGGGAAATCTGAACACTGAATACATAATGATTAGTAAGAAATTATTGATAATTATTTTAGGTGTGATGGTATTAAAGTTATGTTTAAGAATATTCATCTTTTAAAAGATGTAAGCTGAGATATTTATGGATGCCGAGTTATAATGTCTGGCATTTGATTTAAAATAACCCAGGGAAGAGGAGGAGGAGATGTGGAAAGCATGTAAATAAAACATAATTGTTTATGAGGTACTTGTGTTGAAGCTGGATTCTGGATATGTGGGGGTTCATTATAGCATTTTTTCCACTTTTATATCTTTTCCCACAATAAAAATGAAGAAAACATTAAAAAAATACCATGCTTAAATCCCACATAGCAACCAAACACACTGTAAAGCAAAACTAACAACTGGGGGCGGGGGAGACAATTCCGACAGTCTTTGTTGTTGCGCTGTGAATAATGTGCACTGTGTCTCTGGGCCTGGGTTGGCCCATGCATCTCTGACCGGTCTGAAACAAACCTTGAAGAAGCAACTTAGCCCAGGCATTTGTAGGTGATCTTTCAACAGTGCAGCGTTTCTTACATTGCAACTTTACTACAGCTTACCAGCTATCAAGAGGCCATGAAGTCAGTCGCCTGAATAACTCACTGTAAAAGCTTTCTGATTAGATCTCAGTGACTGATCCTCTGACGCAGTTAAAGCACAGTCACTGATATTTTTTAGGGGGAAAGGAAAAGTCCTCCAGAATATTTAGTGCTGAAAATTTTGGTCTTTTTATAAATGTTTCCTTTAATTAAAAAAAGAGATTTTGTTGGTATAGTAAAACAAACAAACAAAAAATAAGGGGGATAATTAATTAATTAAAATTTAATTTACTAAAGAACTATCAGGAGAAGTTTAATGGAGAAAAGTAATGAGTATTATTTTGAGTTTTAATTTTTCAGTAAGTTACTTTTCTCATATAATATCATTTTCTGGCTCCTAATATTTATAGGACTCTAAAGCAGAGTTATGGAGTAGAACTCACATATGGAAATAATCACTCCTTCGTAGAAACACTTCAAATCAAGTAGCTAAGTTTTTATTTATAAGAGTACTCTGGAAATATTCTCTTGAATCTTTGTAATCTGTCATACATAAACATGATAAAACTGTGGTTGTGTATCTTTACACTAACATGTTCTCTTCATTCTTGCCATTGAAAATGACTCTCATCATTGTAACTCAAGCTTCAAAAGCTTGTGTCCCATCTACTTGGCACTAGGAACTAATTTAGGCATCTGCAAACTGGAACATAAGATAGAATATATAGGTATGTCTATACATGTACAGATATGTATACACATACGTGTACACGTTTCTGCCAAAGGATAATGAAAAGGGCTTTTTGAAAGTTTTATGGAATACATTTCTACTTAAAAAACAAATATTCACTAGTCACTTTCTAAGGAAAATATTTGCCCATTGTTTACTGAGGCATCTAAAAGGCTCTTCAGAAATTCTAGAAATAGCAGTATGACCAATAATAGACATGTGTCCCTCTGTGTCCTTCATTATTTTTAATACAGAATTATAATTTTAAAAGTTCAGTTCCTCACGCTCCCTAGCCATACTTCAATGCTCCAGAGCACCATCTCACTAGTGGCCTCCTAAGTGTCTTAGCAGTTATGGAACCTTCCTGTTTTCTCAGAATGTTCTCCTGGGCAGTGTCACTCCAGAGCGACACTGAAAGCAGCTCCAGAGTACGTGAGAGAGGAATACAGTAGGCTTTGCCTCTCTTACTTATTGCTAAATTATGAGATAATTTCTGTCTTTAGAGGAGGATCCTGTTCAGGGACACATACAGACACATGCATGCCCACATGTGCATGCCCCTCAAC
This sequence comes from Desmodus rotundus, assembly GCF_022682495.2. Classification (NCBI taxonomy): domain Eukaryota; kingdom Metazoa; phylum Chordata; class Mammalia; order Chiroptera; family Phyllostomidae; genus Desmodus; species Desmodus rotundus. Next base: position 75,504,532 of record NC_071389.1, on the reverse strand, counting down.
ACACATATGAACATATCACTCTGTCATTTATAGTATGCTCTGAATGAAAAAGAAAAAGTTAAGGAAGCTGTCCGGTTCAGTAGTGTATCTAAACCAAGAAATTAGCATAAAAAGTAATTCTGGTTGGACACATGCTTGGGATGCTTGGAACAAGCAAATATAAAACCTCTGCAGGAATTTATGTGCCCTCACCCAGGCCACGAGACGCCCACAGATAAACTGCTGAAGATGAGTGCATCTAAGAAACCACAAGCTGTTTAGGAAGCCAGCTTATCAGCAGATCCAACAAACAGACTGAGGCCCCAACAACTTCAAAGAACATAATTCCCAAATAAAGACAATAAAATACGTGACAATAAAATTATTAATGGCATACAATGGAGTAAAAACAAGACTACCAGTAGAGAACATATCTAAACATGGGCCTCCTGAACTTCTACAAATGAAGAACAGAGACGTTAAAATTAAGAACTCAATAGAATGGTTAAGACATTACTACAGAGAGAATCAGTAGACTTGAGGATAGATACGAAGCCACAATGTCTAGCCATAGTTCTTAACCCTATGTCCCTCTCTTACTATGTCCTCAACCCCATTTCCATCTTCGGAACCAAGACTCTTGACTCACTTCCTCACCTACCTTTCTCTCTTCTTTGCATTTTTCCTTCCATACCCAGAACTATATGGTACCTAAACACCCCAAGGTTGCTGGTGTCTTCCTAATTGCTAAATGCAAAAGAATCTTTTTAGCTTCTATTCTGACCTCTCTTTCCTTAAAATCTTCTCTTCCCTTAGCTTCCATGACTATGTCCTCCTGTTACCTCTACTGACTCCCTGGCTCCCTTGTCTCAGCCTCCTTCCTGGACTATCCTCAGACCACCCCAAAAACATTGGTTTAATTCTCACACTACACACTCTCAATCCACTTGCAAGAGAGGCAACACTGCTAATGCCCAACTCTCTATCTTTAGTGTAGCTTTACAGCCCAAGGACACTTCGAAGCATCCCAAACTGAACTCCTTACCACTGAGACCTACCGTCCTCGAAACTGGTTCCTTCTCTTGTATTCCTTGTTTGGTTTGGCATCATGGCTGTTCATCTAGTCTCCCAAGATAAGAACCTGTCATCATTGCTGACTTCCTATTTTTCTTCACTAATTGAGTCCCATTCTGTCCCCAAGCAGATCACTACAATTTTCTGACTTTCAAATAATTTTCAAATACATTTTGCTCTTCTCCTCCACTGCCACTTGCTATGTTCCCATTACAATATAATAAACATCCACTTCCAGTCCTACAAATATCCCACACTTCCTCAGTGAGCAGATTTGTAGGCAATAAAGATCACGTGCAGAAAGCACTTATCTTCCTGTATAGTAACTGTTGTTCTATACATTCCCCTCCACCAGGCATTCCCGGCACAGAGCATGGAGCAAAGTATCCTGAATGAATGAACTGCTACCCTGGGGTTCCAGGAAAGCAGGAGATTGGGCAGGGTAGGGAAAAAAGAAGAGTAGGATGAAAATACATAGATCTGAAATTAAAATTGGGTATGAAAAAGGTTGCTGATTAAAATCATTTTTAGACATAGTGTTAGAAGAGAATATGATCAAAACATCATGTTGCACACTGTAAATATATATATATTTATTTATTAATTATATTTCAAAAAAGAAGTATAAAGAAATTCAAAGCTTCTAAGGCAAAAGACTTATGCGTTCTGAAGAGAAACCAGAGTATGGAGAAATCCAAAGCTTCTAACAGAGAAGGATATAGTATAAGGCTAAGGACTATTTGAACTTGGAATATGTAAAAATTATGGAATAGTATCATTTCACCATTAAATATTTTAATAATAATAATATCACTATAATACAAGATTTATAAACTTTCATGTATCAGGTATGCTATTATTTTAAGTCTCAGTTATTCATTACTTAGAAATTTATATCGCCAATATTAACAGAAAATTTGAAATGAGTATGTTTTCCTCATAAAAATGAGTGTTCTGAATTACAATATTTGTGTGTTAATGAGTATCATTATAGAACTTTATTAAATAGTATACCTGATTATTAAATAATTTAAAACATCATTTAGCAGAACTAAAAAATAAACACATTATTCTTTCAATTCTCAAGTTTTTACATATTACAGCCTCATTTAGTAATTTTTCAAAACAACGGAGTTATCTGATTAACTGCTTTTTACACAATGCATTACACTGAGTAACAACTAATTTCATTCAATATTTATTATGTGTCAGGCACTGAGCCAAGTGACATACATATTTTGTCTACCGTTAGCTTCACTTAACCACAGGAGGAAACTGAAGTTTAGATAAAGTGCCCATCAAAGCAGAACCAGCCTACCCCAAAGCAGGTGTTTGAAATGCTGCTATCCAGCTCTCTGTAACAGGAAAGCAATCCTTGTAGCCTTAACTTTGATATAACTGAAGCAAAAAGATAGGAAGGGCAGTCTCCTCCTTTGGAAAATGAGGCGTACGAGCCATGGTAAGTAGCCATCTACTCTTCTTACCTTGCGTTTTCTTTCGGAGTAAGAGTAACATCGCCATCGGAGGCGATATCGATTTCACAGTGCTCAGGCTGGATGCCTATACCAAAGAGCTGGATGTCCTGAGAGGTGTCTGCACCCACCCTCGTGTGGTCCTAGAACAGAGTATTAAAGAAAGTAAAAACCCTTACTTACAAGTTACTTACAAATTTATCGCAATCAATTTCAACACTGCAACAGCAAATGCATGACAATAATAAGTGAATCAGACAGGAAATGCAAGATGTCTGGGGCACTATAAGTCAAAAGCTTACCTTAATACATTAAATTTTTTAAAATGTTAAAACAGGTTGGTGGGGGGTAACCCTAATAATCAACAGTGATCAGATACTGCTTAAAAATACAAGGAAATCAGACTTGACAGAATACCTTGGGTACCAATTTTAACTTGACAGCTTACTATTTATGTGACCACAGGCAAGTCATTTCACTCTCTGAGCCTCAAGTTCTTTTGTCTTCAAAACCAAGATGATAATATCAGTTTGATTTATTTAACAGGATTCTTTTAAGGCCCACCTGAGTTAACAGCAAAAGTGCCTTGAAAACAATTATATAAATACAAGAACCACTAAAAATGTTTCATGGAAAGTTATACTTTAAAATACGTAACTTTTAAAGATTTTATTTTTATTTATTTTTAGACAGAGGGGAAGGGAGGGAGAAAGAGGAGAGAAACATCAATGTGTGGTCACCTCTCACATACCCTCTACTGGGGACCTGGCCTGCAATCAAGGCATGTGCCCTGACTGGGAATCGAACTGCGACCCTTTGGTTCACAGGCTGGTGCTCAATCCACTGAGCCACACCAGCCAGGGCTAAAATACATAACTTTTAAAATGTTAAAAATAGCTGAGTGTCTAACACTAGTATTACATAGAAGAGTGAAGCTTCTTGGTTATATGATGTTCAGATTAACGTGATGTTAAGGACCTCAAACCTCACACGTATGTGGACTGTGACTCCTGGTGATTCAATCCACTGCTCATCTCCTTTGCTTTTTCTTTTGCTCTAAAAGTCATTTAAACATTGTGGTAACAATACTTTCCATTCCACTGAGAAAGCATAAGGCCTGGCCTTTCAAAATGAGATTTCAGAAACAATTGCTTTCCCCTTAATCATTCCTGAATGAACAGATCTTAAGTGTTAGGGGACTTTCAACAAATCAGGTGCTATTTTTATTATACAATGTCTCTGGAAAAAGTAGAATGAAAAGGAGGCTAGAAAGCTCCTTGCTTCAATTCTAGCTTATTCTCTATTGCATTTTGTATATTCTCTCAATCTTTAAGAAGGTGCCTATCTAACCTTTCACAAGGGGGTAATTTCTCTTTATTTAGAGATTTATGGGTTTAGACTATTTGTACAAGCTGCCTCCAAGTCCCTAGCTCCCCAATCCTTCACCGTTACTTAAATATCCAATATATACAACATCTTTTTATATACTACCATATCAGAAGTTGTGTGTGTATGATGAAAAATGGCCTCAGGGTCAGCTGAGTGCCCTATGTCAGGGTGCCCTATTTCAAACAGATGTCTTATTTTCCCCCTAACAAAATACGTCAGCATTTCTAAAAACATGGTCTGAAAACCTGTGGGGGTCTCTGAGAACCATTCAAGAAGCTCTTGAAGTCAAAACTAATAAAAAAACTAAGATGTTAGTTGCCTTTACACTCTCATTTTGTCACAAGTATACAGTGTTTTCCAGAGGCTCCATGACGTGTGAAGTTTAACGGACTGTATATTTGTACAAGTTTGTATTTTTTTTTAAAGATTTTATTTATTTACTTTTAGAGGGGAAGGGAGGGAGAGAAACTTTGATGCATGAGAGACACATCGATCGGCTGCCTCTCACACGCCCCCAACTGGGGACCTGGGCCACAACCCAGGCATGTGCCCTGACTGGGAATTAAAACGGTAACCCTTTGGTGAGCAGGCCAGCACTCAATCCACTGAGCCACATCAGCCAAGGCCAAGTTTATATTTTTAAATGGCCTCAGGTTTAGTACCTAATATAGTAAATGTAGATAGATGTAATTCAGATACACGTAAGTTCTTTGGAATCCTTAATACTTTTTTAAAGAGTGTAAATGGGTTGTGAAAGTTTGAGATCGGAGGCAATAAGCTATCCAACATGTTTGGTGGCATACCCTGAGGCCAAAGTGCCAAGTTCGAAAGGTCACATCCCATCTCCACACTAAATGGGTGATTATGGGCCAAAAAGTTACTTTCTGAGGATGTATGTCTAGAAGAGATAGTTACAGAAGAGCCCTAGCTATCTACTGTACCACAAGAGTTTGTTTTAGCCTTATATTCATCCTGAGATTGCCTTCGAATTACTCAGAACCATAACTGAGACTCTCTAAAGCTTCTCAGGATTTTTGTGATTGAACCTAAATATTGTCAAAATTCTTGTCGCCACAGCCAGGGATCAACATGACACCCTCAGTTGTCCACTTGTGCACCTCTGATGCTCATGGTCACAGGAAATCAGCCCCAACTGCACAGCCTCAGGATAATACAAAATAGCTGGTTTTCCTTCTCAATAGTGACCCAACTGTACTATGAATCCTCTTACTTTTAACAGGGTTAAGCTGGATATGAAAAGCAAAATCATGGGGACAGATACCCAGATTCAACTGTGAATTGTACATGAACGAATCAGGATTGCAACTACGTGTTTATATACGCTCTTACCTTTAAATAATAAACCAGAAGTTCATTGAGAGCAGGGTCTGCATTCAGGTTGACTAAGTAGCACTTGTCATCCCCCACCTTGATACCAGATGTCTCCAGGGAAATCCCCATACTTTCAAGTTGTCGTTGTCTCTCCTGCGCACAAAGCAGACAAAAGCAGGGAACTCTATTTGTTGTTCTATTCACCAGAGGTATCCATGGAAAGTGTAAGTCACTGTTTCTGGGGACAATGCCAATGAAATTACACATTCCACTGAGTTCAACCAAGTTTATTTACAGCCTAAAGTGTGTGACATCTTTGGTCAGTGTTCTGGGGGCACCAAGAGTGAGTCAGATACCACCTTGCCCTAAAGGAGCTTAACATCTAGTAGAGGAGGAAGACTACGTACGTCACTGGAGAGAAAAGAGGAGAGTTCTGTGCCACTGTTGAGGAACGACATGCTGTGGCCTTCACAGGAGGGGGATTGTGATGGGTTAAGAGACCAGAAAGGCTTTGGGAAGAGTAAACACTTAAGGTGGTTCCTGAAGCATAAGAAGAATTTCAACAGGAAGAAATGGGGGAGTGCAAGATAAAGGCAGAGTATTCCATGCGAAGGGCACAGGAAAGCCGAGTAAAGACTCTGGGCACACTGGAGGATTTCAGGTGCCAAGAACTCCTACTAAATGTGGGAAAGTAGTGGGAGACAGGTCTGGAAAGCAGGTTGGGTCCTTATTGCAGAAGGCCTTGAACTCATTCATTCATTCACTACCTCATGACTAGGTACTGATCTAGGGCTGAGAATTCGACATCAAACAAAACAAGGCCCCTGTCTTTCATGAAAACTTACATTCTAGTGGAAGGAGATAGACTATAAAAAAACAGATGAGTAAATATATATAATTTCCAATGGAGTTAAGTGCTAAGGAAAAACAGAAAACAATGTAAGTGGGTAGGAAGTTAGGGGTGTGTGTGTCCAGCCAACAGCTGGACTAGGTCCCAGTTATTGCTTTCAAGCTACTTGTTTAGGGTAGTCTAGTATTTCCAAATGGTCAGTGAACTTAAAATGTTTATGAAAAGCATAGTGTAGAGATTTATAAGACACATAATCACACATTTGTGCAGAATTGGTCCTTGCTTTATATTTTATCTCAAGGTAAGTTCAGACAGCATTTTCTAACATGCCCAAAGAATCAAATACATTGGAAAAGCTATGGTGTTGTGCATGTTACAAATTCTCTGTCAATCAGGTTGCCATGTGCTGTGCCAAGTGACCTAAAATCACAACAGGTTTTTGTTTAAATGTGATAAACAGGAAATATTAAAATATTTCCTATACCATGCCTGCTTAAATTCAGTGCTATCCAACACTGCTGGCAGATATAGAGAACACACTGTAGTTGATAAAGACACAAAGCCAGTGTCTCAATTGGTCTCTGAGGTCTAGTTCATCAGAAGGGAGTTAGTTCTCAGAAGACTTGCTGAGGATGACAAGTGACTGACGATACGGAAAAGATAGGAAATGAAAAAGAATCACAACATTTTAGGCCTACATTATCGAGCTACCTGTGCAATTTCTTCTGTTTTCCTCAGCTTCTCTTCCCAAGTCACTGTTAGCTCCTTTATCAGCTTTTCAGACTCTTCAAGCTTCTCTTTCAGTTCGGGGGCCTTCATAGCCTTTAAAATGAAACCAGAGCTATCTGATTTTCTAATTTTTTCCACCATGTAACAAGACAATCACTTATTGTACTTCTTAAGCAATTATCAATAGTCTGTTGGAAGCAATTAATTCACACAGTCAGTGTGGGATTTAGACCTTTATTAATCAAGTGAAATGTAAGAAGCAAAATGACCGCTACTATTTAAAGGAGAAAAAGAAATACTAGTGCCCTGAATTAAATTGATACAAATCATTACAAAGTAATTTTACCCATCATACTTAAATTTCACATTTAAAGACTTAAAAGATGCTAAAGTTCCCCTTCAAAATAGAAAGTAAGAAAAAAGTGTACTTAAGTAGGTTTCTTTTTCAGTAAGACAGAGATCAAGGCACGTTGCAAATAAAGGCATTCCGGTTATAGTAACCTACCAGGAAAGGTGAAAATTCTTCTCACTTATTTTAAAATTTAAATTGGGGCCCCTCCGACTACTTTTCTTATGATGGAATGAACTTAGTATATTTATTATTCACCTGGATGCAGGACATCTGGTTAAAAGAGGAGTAATTTCTCTTTGAGTTTGTTTAGTGAGAATAACTGAGGTAATATGCAGCTTGTAAATTTCGGGAAGCCTTTAATTTGCAACGATGTGCTTTGACACCCCATGATAACATGAGTATAACCCTATGAACAGGAAGGATGACAGAGCTTGGACAAGAACTGAAACGGCGAAGATCTGGAGGCCAGCTGGGCATGCCTGAGTCTCACGGTATGAATAGAGCCTGAAAGTGACATGCAGGGCTGGGGACACATGTGAACATTCTAGGAGAACCTGCTGTGGCTCGTCTCTCCTGTGGCCAGGTATTGTTCTACCCACCTGGCCTAGATCATATGGTCACAGTGAAAATGCAGATTCAGAGACAAGAGAAAAGAAGTAGATCATCTACCTTCAAACAAATTCCAGAAGCATTACACTTTTCTCCCAGGATCAGGACTCTCTTCAAAGGGTATCAGCATTTTGATTTTTCAGGTATTTGCTACCCTTTTTGGCATCAATAAAAAAAATTATGCTTGATGCACTGACTGATGATATAACCACGACAATAAAAACGGCAACATTTATTGAGCACTTATGATGCGCAAGGCATTGTGCTAAGCGCCTTCCAGATTCAGTGTTGTACTAGGGGTTAGGGATGAAAGAATTTAACAAAACATAGCTTCTTGAACTATAGGAGCTCACACCCTGAAAGAAGAGAAAGACATGTAAACAAAGAATTATAATATAACTGCCAGGACCACCAATTAATGGAGTATTCAAATCTCTGGCTTCACTCCTTTCTGTTTATTTCCTGTTGATAACTTTTGTGATTAGATAAACCAATAGATAAAAAGTATTTAAACAGTGCCTGGTACACAAGTGCTCAATAAAATAACAACTATTATGTTTTTTCCACTTCCAACCCTCAGAAGAAGGTGATGCGCAGGAATGTGAACTCAGAAGCCTGAGGTACACACCCACGTCCTGCCATGTGGAAACGTGACTTAACCTAAGGAACTTGGGCTATACCTCAGTCACATCACCTATTTCCAATGGGACAGTGTCTCTCCTGGTAAGTCCCCTAAAGCAACAGCTATTTGGAGGAGGATGTGATTGCTAAAGTCTAGGTAAAGCCAAGGAAAGATGGCAACAATACAAAATTGTTGATTTTGTTTCCTATCAGGAGCTGATATAAAGAAAGGTAATAAAACATTTCTGAATTATTCCTAACATTTAATTATCCTTGATCATGTTATCTTCCAGGATTTAAGGAGGAGATGACACACAATTCTTCTCTGAAAACTGCAGAGCCCTTTGGGAATACAGTCTACAGTGTTAGTAAAAACATCGCAATTGCTTCTTTGGCTTTCAGGTGGAAGAGATCTATGCTCTCAAGGACCAACTGATTTAATGCGGCAAACAATGAGGCAGTAGCAGCAACTCTCTCTAATTGTCTGCTTCCTCTATATCCTAGGACAGAAGATTTTAATTATGTTGTCTTCACAATGCTTAGCACATAGCAGATGCCAATCAACACTGCATTGTTGACCCACGTGGAGATGACCTAGGATTGCAAGCAAGCAGGTCCTTACCGCTCAGATATAACAAGTCAGGAAACTTCGAATACAGGCAGCACCAGGCTGAATTTTTATTTTTAAATTTATTTTAAAGTTATAGTTGACTGAGAATATTATACAAGTTTCAGGTGTACAACACAGCGATTAGACATGTATATCCCTTACACAGTGATCACTGCAGTAAGACTAGTACCCACCTGTCATCACACAGTCATTACAGTATTTCTGACAATATTCCCGATCCTGCACATTACCTCAGCCTGCGAGAGTTGCTCCCTCAGTTTCTCGACTTCCTCCCGCAGTTCCCGGATGACTTTTGCGTTGGGATCCTCGTTCACAATGGCATGGTTGACGATCCTTTTGGCTCGATCTGCATACCGTAATGTGGACAGCGTCTCTTCATAGTTGTCTGCTGCTGGGCTAATGGTGGCTATCATAGAGGTCTGGCTGTTGCCTCCCAAGTTGTCCTGCAAAATATTTCAAACAGCATCTTAGGAAACGAGGCCCATTTCATGGACAACAGGTATGATGAAAGCAGTAAACATGCATGTGTGATATTCTCTGTGAAGAAAATGCTATTGGAAATGTGTTTGTATTTCACAAATAATTTTATGACAAGATGAAATGTGGTCTCTCTATATCACAACAATGAATAATGTCCATCAACAGCATCATAATGAGATAAAAGGCAACAGAAATGAGTTTTCATTCTGTGTTCCCAGGAATTGGGATAATTGTACAACATTGTCAGGTGTTCTATTTTTAGTTAGCTGTGCACACACCTTTCAGCTGTCACCTCTGACACAATCAACTTTTAGTTGGAAAAGAGCACTGGAATGCTGAGTTACCTTAAGAAGCCAAGTGAGGACTGAGTCTCGATAAGGCACAAATTTGTTTTTACCCTTGCCAGCTGCCTGGTCAGCCAGTGACGATATAACCAACCCCAAGGTTGTCAGTGATCTGCCAAGAGAATGATTTTAAAATTAGTTCTATGGAATGTTTATTTTGTTTTCAATAATCCTTCTAGGTAATAAGTATAAAATATACAGAACAAAGCCCTAAAGTTGATATGATAAAGTCTACATTAATTTGTTGAGAAACTGAGAATAAGAAATACAAAACATAACTTCATTAATTTAAAAGAATAAATTTAGAATTCCTGTAAGAATCTATTCTGAGGGTAAAGGGGAGAGGAATAGGGGAATGGTGGACATCTGTAATAGTGTCAACAATAAAAATACATATATATTTTAAAAAAGAATCTACTTGGGTTCATCACAGGACCTGAGAAACATTCATTTCAGAACCTGGAAACATACATTTAAGAGATCACAGTGGAAAACTTTACTCCAGATATTATTCTTCAAGTCTCAATCATTTACTCTTTGGATCTAATTTGGGCCATGCTGGGCTCTGGTTTTGTGTCTCAGAATAACCATGTAACCTGCAGAGTCCCCATCCACTACCCATTGTAAGGTATATACTGTTCATCTGTTTAAACCTGGCAAGTTTATTTCATGGAGAGTTATTACAGTTTACAAAAACAAAGAACTACCCAAGGAGAGGACAGCATATGGTTATCCTTCCAATCTCTGCTTCTCAAAGTAGCAGCACCGGCATCACCTGAGGGCTGGTTAGAAACATAGTCTCTGAAGCTCCCCAGCCTATTGACTCAGGGCCAGTTAAAGGTGTCTGCAGGTGATACATATGCACATTAAAATTTAAGAAGGCCTGCTTGAAGGACACCCAAAATGATAAATACATTTAGTTGTCTAGGCCTATGATTCTCAAAATGTGATGCTGGGACCAGCAGCATCAGCATCAATGGGGACCTTGTCAGAAACGCATCCTCAGGCCCCTCCCCAGACCTCCTGAATCAGAAGCAGGGGTGTGCAACCATTTGGTGTCTCTGCGCCACATTGGAAGAAGAGTTGTCTTGGGCCACATGCTAAATACATTGTGACATGTAATCACACACACACAAAAAAATCTCATAATGTTTTAAGTAAGTTTACGATTTTGTGTTGAACCACATTCACACCCATAGTGGGCTGCATGCAGCCCACAGGCCGCGTTTGGACACTCCTGGAGTGGAACTCAGTCAATCTGCTCTTCAAAGAGCCCTTCAAGTGATTCTGATGTAGCCTTGAGTTTGAGTACCACGGATTTAGGCTGCTGAGCTCTCCCTGTTGATTAACGCATCTTCTCTGCTCCTGCAGAAAAGAGTGCCTAGAAACAACAGATAGGTGGTACCGAGGGATGAGGGACATGCTCTCTGTGTCACAATTATGTTCCAATTGCTCTTCTAAAAGGAATTCAACTGGACCCCATGTTAGCAGCCAGAAAAGAGCAGTCTCAGATCTCACAGGATTGCAAGGAAGGTTACATGAAATCACAAAGAGAAAAGGCTTTCAAAACAGTTTTAAAAATCAAATGTTACTACTTATAAAAACAAGGCAGGGCACAAATCTGCAAGTGACCAGAGGCTGGCAAGTGAAAGCTAGATAGCTTTCTTTAGAATGTCAACAACAGGTTTGAAATTGAGTTGAAAGGAAAGAAAGCCTATTTCCCACAAAACATAATTCCCCAATGGTGACTGACTGAAGAGTCATTGAAATGCAAAGTAAATTCAAGAGGCAGATAATGAACAAGAATTTTAATAACTTACAGCCATTACCACAAAGTGATATAAATATATACATCATGACCGACAGATTTAAAAGTTAAAGTCCAACCTAAGAGAAATGAAAACTATGTCCACACAAAAACCTGCACACGAAATCTTCAGAGCAGCATACTCACAATAACCCAAACGGGGAAACCACCCCAACGCCCATCAGATGATGAAGGGGTGAATAAAATGTGGCATGCCCATACAATGGGATATTATTGGCTATAAAAGGAATGAAATTCTGATACATGCTGCAACATGAATGAGCCTGGAAAAATTATGCTATGTGAAAGAAGCCAAACACAAGAGGCCACTGTCCTGGGATGAAGAGTCCCTCCCCTCCCAAATTCATACCCACTAGGACCTCAGAATATGACCTTATTTGGAAATAGGGTCCTTATGATGAAAATAATTAGGGAAGGTTCTAAACTAATGATTGGTGTCCTTATAAGACGGCCATGTGAAGCCCTGGCCAGTGTGGCTCAGTTGGTTGGGTGTCCTCCTGCAGACCGAAGGGCCGCGGGTTCAATTCCTCAGGGCACATGCGTAGGTCGCGGGTTCAGTCTCTGTTGGGGCACATGCCAATTGATGTTTCTCTCCTTCCCTTCCCCTCTCTCTAAAATCAACAAGCATGTTCTCAGGTGGGGATTCAAATTAAAAAAAAAAAAAAAGAAGCCATGTGAAGACACAACACAGATGGTAGTGATTCGTCCACAAGCCAAGAAATGCCAGCAGCCACTAGAAGCTAGGAAACGGTCACAAAATACATTTTCCCACTGAGCCCCCAGAAGGAAGAAACCCTTGATTTTGGACATCTGGTTTCTAGAATGTCCAAAAATAAACTCTGCAACCCAATTTGTGGTATCTGTTATAAAAACACTAAGAAATAATACAGCCACATATTAACTAATTCCAGTTATATGAAATATTCAGAATAGGCAAATCTATAGAGACAGAGGTAGTGGTTGCTTAGGGCTGGTGATGGGGCCAAAGGGGAACGACTTGGACATGAGGTTTCTTTTGGGGGCAATGAAATTGTTTTAAAATTAGATTGTGGTGATGGCTGTACAACTTTGAATATAATAAAGCTATTGAATTGTACACTTTAAAATGGCAAACTATGTGGTATGTGAAGTATTTTTCAATGCAGCTTTAAAAAAATTTTTAATTATAGAAAAATTCAGCAATTTCAGTCATCCTCCCAAAGCTAACAACTTTAAGAAAACTGCACGTGATGTGTAAGACACAGAGGAAAGTAAGCATTTGATATAAGGCAAAAACACATTTCTGCTTCAATATTGAATATAGGGCATTTTTCAGTTTTGCAACTATTGCAATAAAATTTTTTGGCTGAAAACAATTCTCTGAGCTATCCCAGATTTTTAATACTCCAATGCGGTAGAAATACTGAAAGGTCAGTATTAGTAACTTTAAGGTTCGCAGTGGCCCTTGATATGAAAATATGTTTTGGGGTTGTCATGAATGTTTAATCACTGAGACTCATTACTTAGTCTTATGGCAACTACTTGTATTTCCTGATGTTATAGTGTAGGAAGTAAAAAGAGAAATGGCGGCACAGTGTCATCAGTTTCACTGTATTGTGTGTGCTCTGTGAGCCCAGGGCAGCACGTAAGCGTCAGGAGCAGGGGTGGAGCTGGACAGAAATGACACAACTCCAGTTACTGCACACACTTTGCTCTATAACTTACCTAATCAGAGAAGCTTATCATTAGTAGAGGCCACAGCCTTTTACCTAACAGTGTGCACACATTCGAAACAAGAACTTGACCTAAACCTAGTACAGTCTCCTTGAAACAAACAGAAGTGAATTACAGGGTGAGTAGACTCCAGCAGGAGTGAGAGAGAGTAGGTCAGCCAGTGACAAGGGGTCGACACCATTCCTCCCTACTAGGTCCCACCCAGAAGCAATGATCCTGGAACCCTAAAAGCTGTTCTGTTTGAAAGTTCAGTATTTGAAAGGTGAACAATAGGCTTACATATTTTAATGAGAACTTTATTCCAGGGAGCTTAAAAATATAACAGAATCACTAATTATGGATCCTGCTAGTAGTATGGTCTCATACGGGAGACAAATGGGCAGCTTTTGTGCCTCACAGGTATCCAGAATAGGGTGGAGTTGTTTGCCAATTTTCAGAGCTGGAAAAAATTAATCCAGGAATCTTTCCAATTCTACCAAAGAACTGCTCCTTCCATGAACTTACTGGAGGTAGCGAGAGCAAGGAAGCTCCTAATCTTTAAATCCCTTAGCACAAGTTCTTGGGCTGGGGTGGGGAATGGAATGGGAACTCCAATTCCATTCCATTTAGTGGAGTTTCCACTAAAAACTCCACTTTCCAGAGTCCTTTGCAGCTTGAGGAAGCCATCAAACCCAGTTTTGGCCAATGAGATGTAGGGAGACAGTACTGGGAGGGGCTTCCAGGAAAGCTACCTACTCCTGATAGAGAAGGTACATTATTCAGCTGACAGAAGCTGGTAGTCCTTTACCTCGCTTTCTTCTCACTTCTTGTTTGCAACACAGATATGGATACAATGCCTGGAATGGTACAGCCATCTTTAGGTTATGAGGATGACGTGAACACACACTAAGGCTGGCACGGCTGTGTGCCTGACAGCTTTCCTAAGGTGCTGTTTCAGCTTCTGAGTGTCTTGTTAAGTGAGAAAAATGAATATACCATTTGGTTGTCACAATATCTGGTTTCTGTTGCTTACAGCAGAATACAGTTTCTGGCTTTTAAAGAATTAGTTGAAAGATGATGAAGTTAGTGGATTTGCATTTAGTACTCTTCCCCAGTAAGTCCCTACTCTTAAGAGTAAAAAAGAAAAAGCAAAATATGGGGGAAAGACACTAACATCACCTGACAGGGAAGGAAACCCTTATACCTATAGTACAGGCCTCATTTCCACTCACCACCTTTTTCTGGTGGCTAATGCAAATTAATAAACTTAAATAATGTTCATCTAATGAGTATCTCTCCCACCCTCATTTCCATCTCAACTGCTGCAGTATAATAATAAGGTATACACCAACATTTCTAAAAGCAAGTTCTTTTGAAAATTTGTTCTGGAGATTTTAATATACATTATACCTAGAATTCTGTCATCTAATCAGTTCGAAGAATAAGTTAAAGTTCTATGGGATTTATTACTGCAGGACTTCTCACAGCTTTTAGCACTGTGACTATCCAAAGGAAGGGTTTACAAGTAGCCTCTCTCAAAATTATTTGTCTAGGGATCCTTTTCTTCCCAAAACCACTTGAGGAACTAGTATTTCACAAAAATGCTTTGAGAAACATTGAAGTAAAGACAGTATACGCCCAAAAGATGTGGCTACTGCACCCCAAGGAGCAGAGCTTTGCTCTGTCCTTTATGGGCCTCTCATATTAAATGTAAAGACGTTTATTCAGATTTTTTCCCTACATACTTTGACCCGGCAATGTACAAGTGGTAAATTAACAAGGGTCGCTGCCCACCCTTGAATAATGAACAGAGGTAAGCCATTTTTATTCTCCCTAGGTATAAGTTTGTTCGGACAATACCCGTTTAAGTGAGGTTTCCAGGAGGAAATGAACATGGGTCATGAAAAGTACTCGAGAAGAAGAAAAGGAGAACTGAGTCATATGAAACATTCAGCTTATAAAGTAATATATTATTACAAATTATATAACAGAATCCTAGGAGTATCATATATTACTATCTCTAGAACAAGTTCAGTAGAACTCATTGTTGGAGATGTACTTTATTATTAACCACAGTAACTGAAATGCAAATGAGACCAGGAAAGATACTCATTGGATGAACATTGTTTGCATTTAAGGACTGGCCCTTGCTGAGATTAAAATGGAACCATTTTCAATGACATTCCTTGGGCCATTAGAGACAGTGTTCCAGGATCTAAATGAGTTCTCAAGGGAGCTGAACCAGCCAGAGTCCAACAGAAAGGCAAGGTTTCCTCATTCCACCCTCGATAGACAGGTGGAGCAGCAGGCTGACTTTTCAGATGTATTCCCCTGTGAAGATAGTCTATGGATGACCTGGACCTCTCAGCCCAGAACAGGCCATGGCGGTGCAGCCATGTAGCACCTTAGCCCTCAAAATGAAGGAATGGTGTGTGTTTTAAAGCTCTTAAGAGCTTAAGGAGAGATGAAGCTCCTATATCCACAGCCCATTAAGTCTGTGTGATGTCCCTGACAAGTCTGTTTAAGAGGACTATTAATGTTCCATCAAAAAAAGAAGCCAAAAAAGGAGGCTGAGAGAAAGCTTAGGAAATGTCAGAGATTTCTTTAATTTTAGCACTCAACTGGGTACTGATTTTAAGGCTGGACTATCAGGCAGCAGTTTCAACTTATTGTATTATTTTATCAGTACACACTTATGTAGAGCTTGCTATGGGTTAGGCACTGTCATAGCACTTTATATGAGTAATTAATTTAATCTTCATAATAGCCCTACTCTTAGGCTTGTTCCTCATCTGCATTTTACAGACAAGGAAACTGAGGCACAGGAAGGTCATTGAGGCTAGTTTCTGTAACTAAGATACTCCAGTAGCTCCTCTGGAAGCCCCTGAACCTTCCAGTTGAATTGTCACCTGTGTTCCCAATGCACCCTGTGTGGAAGTGTCTATGGCATTTAATGTACCAATGCTACCCTTCTAAGGGCTCCCCTGCCCACTGGACCTTGCACTTCCTCAGGCCAGGGTTCCGTCTTACTCACTCATCTCTGGGTTCTTATGCCCAGTGTTCAACGCATATTTGCCAAGTGGGTTAAAAAAGTGCAGCTTCATATCTCTTACAATCCTTGCAATCCTTGGGGCTACATGTTACCTTAAAATCCAGAATATTTTGGATTTTAGGAAGTTCAGTGCATACACTACACACGGCCACCAGTGGGATCTGAGACAGCACTCCATAGTAAACACTGAATACATGAACAATCCTAGAGTTAAACTTATGAATGGCTACATCAAGAGAGTAAATAAAGATTATAATTATAAAGACTAGAGATAGCCTCATGAGAATTCAGGTGAGGGTTTATCAGAAAGTGTCTATGAAGAAAAAAAAGCACTTGGTTTTTGGAACTTTTTGGATTTTGGAATCACAGGTAAGGAGCGGATCATGAGTTGCTATTTCTATGAAGGTCTCTACAATGGCTACGCAGATGTTACAGCATTGCCTTACTGTGAAAAGAATGTCCCATTCACTCAGTTACCACGTATCAACGACCAGGCCGAGAACTTGGAGGACAACTGGTGGAGACCTGGATCCACAGTGGGCTCTTGGAGCAAATGCACCATCTCAGAGATTGGGGAGATGTATGGAGTAAATAGCCCTGGATTAAGGCTCAGAGAAAAGGGTTCAGAGGGAGTTCCACTCTCTTCTAGCCAGTTATTTTGGGAAAAGCATAAGACCAACTTGGCAGACATCCACAGGCTGATAAAGGTGTCATAAAAAATAGCTCCATGCTTAAATGTTAGGCTATATAGCATTTCTCAACATTATCTAGTGAAAAACAAAATCCTTCCTCCTTTCACTTCTTCAAATGAAGTGACTTACTGTTGTCCTGAACTACGTGCTGCCCAAGGGCAGCAATCCTGCTGTAACAGATAATCATAAACACAGAGACTTAAAACAACGCAAGTTCATTATCTTGTAGTTCTGGCGGCCAGAAGTCCAGGATGTCCTCACTAGGCTAAAATCAAGGTGTCGGCAGGGCTGCACTCCTCCTGCAGGCGCTAGGGGAGAATCTGTTTCCTTGCCTTTCCCAGTTTCTATGGGCTGCCCGCACTCCTTGGCTGCGGGCCCCTTCCCCATGTTAAAGCAAGCTATGGCGGCTGGAGTCTTCCTCACCCTGCCTCAGTCTGACTCTGACCCTGGTTTTCCTGTCTCCCTCTTTCACTTGTTAGGAGCTTTGTGATTACATCAGGCGCACTCGGATAATCTCTCCATCTCAAAATCCTAATTACTTAACCACATCTGCAAAATCCCTCTAACTGCTAAAGTAACTTCTGTGCAAGTTCTGGGAATTAGGACCTGACTCATCTGGGGGAGGCAGCAGGCAGCATTCTGTCCACAACACCATCTAAATTCCTTTTGCATCCCCAGCATCTACTGCAATGCCAGACATATAACAGAGGCTTAAAATATCTGCTTGGCTTTATTGGTATTACTTAAACGTCTCCAACCAACACTTTCCTCGTTTTTGAACACAGATTAAGAAAATAAAATACCTAGTATAAGCCTCACACAAAATAATGCATGTGAAAGTGGTCTGAAAACTATAAGAAACCTAAACATGAAGACAACAGTCCACAGACTCGGAGCAAAGGATACACACACCCATTTGTGAAAGAGCCAGTATAGAATAAGGAAAGACACTGGAATGCTAAGAGAATTCCACTCAGTCAATAAGTCATTATGGAAAACAGGCCAGTTGCTGGGGCATCGAAATCATGTTATTGTGTGGCCTTGAGGTAGTTCAGTTTGGGACACTACACAATTTCATGTCCAAATTTAAGGAGGCAATGATAATATTTACTCTGGGACAAAAGTATCGATCAGAACTTTTTTCAGGCAGATAGCAGACATGGTCACGCCAAATACAGTACAGTGGTGAGCCTGGGCTCCGGAGCCAGACTGCCTGTAACCAAACCCAAGATCCACACTCAGAGCTCTGTGACCCTGGACACATCATGTAACTGCTCTCTGCTGTGGTTTCCTCATCTGCAAGATGCAGTAACAGCCTCCTCTCACAATGCTGATGTGAGGATCAGATGAGTTATGACACAGAGCATTCAGGAAGATGCTAGCACACGGTAAGAGGTCATTGAGAGTTAATGATCACTGCACATCAAGACCGTGCTCTGAATTCCCGCAAATCCACAGTACAGAACCTCCAGTGTTTTTCCCCACAGCCCCAGCCAGCAGGCAAAGGTCTGGCACGGCCCAACGCCAGCACACAAGCCTCTAGGACAGGTGACAGTCCTCTCTTTGGTACCTGCTCCCTCACACGCCCGTTTCTGCTTTCCCATCCTGGTTCCTGAGCTCATTTTTGGAATGCAGAGCTGTAGTGCCAGCCTTGGCGTCTACAATGCTTTGTCATCAAATATAGCAAAACCCTTTGTTATTTGAGCAGGAGGCAGGATGACTGGAAGATTAACTCCCTGAAGCAGCAGTCTTTGCAGTGAGTGTGGCTGTGTCCATCGGAGAGCAGGGGGCAATGGTTTACTTCTAATTTTAAACTTGTGTATACTAAAATTCTAACGTGCTAACGTCATTTTAAACTGCAAGCTGCACAGACATGTTCCTGAACATATTACATCTTGTCACCTTCAGTCCTAAACAAAACCCCAAGTTATATGTCAGAACAGAAACATATTACAAGTACAAACTAAACTGCTTTCTGCTGAACTTGGAATAAAGATCATGATTATGCTCTTTACATGGATTATAAAAACAATAGCTACAACGATTAATTTTATTCAGTTGCATGCTATGTGCCAGGCACTGTTCTAAGCACATTATGGGCATTTAATTCCAAACAATTCTATGAAGAGGTACTGTTATTATTCCCATTTTACAGATGAGGAAAATGAAGCACAGAGAGGTGAAATCACTTGCCTATGATACATACACATCTAGTAAGTGGGGGAGGCAGGATTAAACTCGGGCGGTTTGGCTTCAGCACACCCTCTTAAATGCAAACCCTGCTCCCTTTCAGCTGGAAAGGAGAGAGACTTCCTCTCGTGCAGCAGGAGCCACCCTGGGTACAGCACTCCTGACAGAACAAGTCCTTCACTTGTCTGTACCTTTGCTGCATGTGCCGTGTCAAATGCCTTTATCTCCTTTGTCCCCCTGGCAAACCCCTACACACCCTGCACCACTCTGAACTCAGCCTTCCCTGCATCACTGGGCACACGGCAGGCACTCAAGGAAAACAGTGGGACTTCACTATGGCAGTTATTCAATAACTGCTACACTTTTTTTTTTAAGTACTGATGTTTTAACAGTACTAGCCTTACCAAGAGATTCAAAGCAGATTTTCTCTTCAGAGTAAGCTCCCAAAGTTAATTTACTATATGATTTTATTAATGAAATTGTAATTTGCATGTACCTAAGACTACATTCCATACATTGATGCACTAAAGATTTGTAGAATGTTTGAGCAGGGCTGCACCACGTAGCTTAAATAACTTCATGCATCTCTACAGGCCAGCTGTTGTTTTTCCTCCACACAGTTTACTGAGGCGGCATAGATCCCAAGCCACCCATGATCAGAGCCATCTGACCCTTTGTGTCCCAAGTCCCCCCAGGCACACAATACACTGGATGTGATGTTCCAGGTGAGCGCCGGCCACCTTACTTGTTAATGTTGCTGCCTTCTTTCAGTCGCTCTCCTGCGGCTCCTGTTTTGGACACTCTTTCGCTACCAGCCAGGTCTACCAAGCTGACCTTACTGACTTTCTCTCCAGAGTTCTAGTTGCAGGAAACAAGACAGAAACAATACACATGAATGCAAAACCCACAGACTTCTACATACACGTCAGCGCTCTGAGAGCAACCTGAGCAGCCAGCCACTGCAACGAGGCAGACTTCTCAGGAAGATTTTAAAGGGTAAGAAGAATTATTTGGACCAGCAATTTCGCAGCCAAAATTTAAACTGGTGTGGTAATGGGGCATTGTGTTTGGCAGCTGGGAAGCAAACACACTTCGCTTTCCAGAGTATAGTCAGGAAGCCGCAGATTTTATGTGCCTATGAGGAAATACCAGGACACGAGGATTCCTATTTATTCAGGTCAATTCCTCTTCTTTTGAGAAAGTGTTCTTCAGGCTAAATGTTGTGGTTTCCTCTTTAATATCCCTTAATGACAATGAGGTAGACTCAGTTGTTTTTTAGGTGAATTTCAGTATAAAAGGATACGTATTTAAAGCTGTCTGGTGACACACATCATCACACTCTTTAGGGAGTTCACACAAGAAATCCAACTTTTTAAAAAACAGTTATATATTAAAGAAGAATCTAAGAAATTAAATGATTTAAGCAAATTAGCTCCTATACTCGGTAGAAGAGCCTGCACACAATTCTCAGCAGCTGAACCCAAACATGAAACACACCACCCATGCAGATATTTTGAGTTCTTTCACTGCTACCAAAGGATCTGTCCAGTTCCTCACCCCAGACTGCAAGTCATAAAGTGTCTGTGTGATTATGATGTTGAACACGGCGTGGGAGCGGCTACTTTCCTCATTCATGTTGGTTGCAGCTACCGTCCGAGACTTATTCCCCTCAGACATCAATGACTCAATATCCTGCAGGCAAAGCATAAGGAAAATATTATAAGCAAAAACATATGAACAGTCCCGCCCACAGGTGTATGTATTAATTATGGTCCTCTGACGCATCCGCCACCACCCTTCCATAAAACCCTCCTCGCCTCTCCTTCATCCGGCCTGGTTCTGCGGCCACCTCCCTCAGTGCTCTCTAGTGTAGGAAATGATTCCCCCATTCTTTCCCACCCACAACTGTCTACCTTCTCTGTGAACTACCTATTTTTTCCTTTATAAGGTCCTACGGGAGAAAAGAGCTAATATGTATTGAGCCCTCCAAATACTCAATAACAATAATTACCTTATTGTATTCTAACTCTCTGTGTTAGGATAAAGACAGCTTAACAACTCTGTGTAGCTATCGCTCACTTATTTGCCTCTGTCCTCCAACACTGTGGCTCCCCTGGGAATTTTCCTTATTCACCTTTGTACATCTGCCTTACAACACTTGGAACCTATGGATTCTCATACAATGTTTGATGAATGAACCTTGTAAAGAAAGTATTCTCATGATTTTACACACAAGGATACTGAAGGTCACGGAAGTCAAGTAACTTTTCCCACATCCAATAAGAGGCAGAGCTGAGACACAGATCACAAGCTCCCTGGCTCTTATTAGTCAGTGATGAGATGAGCACTGACCCCAGCCACAGTGAGCTACGAACCCGTGCTGACTTAGCACCTCTACGCCAAAGAGGTCTCCATTCATTTCAGAATCTAAGTGTTTGTAACGTAATGACTACATTGTATTTCTGATGTAAACAATACTAAAACTGTCTTCACTTACTTTTTAATTTTTTAAATTTTTCAATGACAATTGACATGCAATATAGTATTAGTTTCAAGTGTACAACAAAATGATTAGACATTAATATAACTTACAAAGTTATCATTCCAACAGGTCTAGTATCCATCTGAAAAATGTCGTCTAAATGGCTAGAGAGAGTTACTTCGCACGTTAATTTTGGTCCCATTGAATGATGATAGGACAGCCACAACAAAGAAACAGCACAACTAAGTAAAGGGGTGTATTTGCTCATCATTCATCGACTTTCTTCAGCAACAGATAGCAGTATGTGTTAATGAGATTTCAAAAGCCATGACAATAAAAACAAGGGCAAAACATCAAGTCAGGATGTAAGAAGCCATAAAAATCAAGAAGTAGGAAAATGAAACAAGTCAATCAATGTAGAGAGAACTGACTTACAAAAAAGGAAATAGAGGAGTGAAAAGTAATGAAAACCAAGAGAGGAGACCATATTAAAGAGAAGGGGTTGAATTAATTACCAAACACTGTCTATATTTGTCGAGATGGGCATCACTTGTAACTTTAAGCAGAACACTCTCAAAGCGGTATTAGTGAAAACACTCAGCAAGCTCAAAACACTGGGCCTCTCAGCTACATTGTAAAACCTTCACAACAAAGCAGGTTGAGGAGTGTGATTAAAGGTCCTTTGTTTCTGTTTGGGCTGTGTTGATACTGGGTTTTGGAGAGCATGAATGGTACCAGTAAGCTTGCTATAAAGCATTCACATAGAAATGTATTCAACATCACTTACAAACTTCAACTTACTGTAGTTATTTAATGACTTAAAAAAAATAACACTTACCTCAAAACTAGTGACAGCCAGTTGGGATAAGCCATCTACATATGGTCCCAAAACTTTATGCTCCCGAACTTTAAGAGACTGTCTACTCCTTCAAAAGGAAGGAAGAAGGAATGAATGAATCGGAAAAAACTCTGAGACTTTTCATTCTTTTTAAGTACTCATAAACCAAGATGGCAGTTTCAAAAGAATTTTTTAAATATATAATCTTTATTATATTTTTTCCATTACCATTTAGTCCCCTTATATCCTCTTCCCAGCCAGCAATCAACACCCAGTTTTCTATGTCCATTGAGTCCTTTTCCTTTTTTTTAAAGATTGTATTTATTTATTTTTAGAGATAGGGGAAGAGAGGGAGAAAAAGAGGGAGAGAAACATCAATGTGTGTGCCTCTCATGTGTCCCTCCACTGGGGGCCTGGCCCGCAACCCAGGCATATGCCCTGACTGGGAATCCAACAGGCGACCCTTTGGTTCGCAGGCCTGCACTCAATCCACTGAGCCACGCCAGCCAGGGCCATGAGTCCTTTTTCCAAAAGAATTTTTTTAAATGATCAACCAATAACCTAAAAGCTACTTTATTTAGATTAACAAGACAGTATTCATTATGATAAATGTCTTTTATACTCGGATTTCTATTTAAAGTAACTTATTATTTGGTTGGGCCAACCTGCTTTAGCAGATGAACTTCAGTTTTACATAGGAAAAAAAAGAAAAAGAAAAAGAAAAGAAACGAAGCAAAGAACGTGCCATAAATGAATTTAACCTCAAGGTTCATCTATAAATACGCACATTCTCAGTAAATAATATCTTAAAGTTTTGACCAAGCAATAAACGATATTAAAGTGCTTTATTTTATTTTTAATTTACTTTTACAAGTCTGTATTGATTTATGCTGCTCTGTGCTGACAATTTTACACAGAAAGTGATATTACAGTACAGCAGTTGCTTATAGTTACTGCTACTTATCCTACATTTAGAACTGGCTCTCCTGGTGAAGATTTTAGAGCTCGTTTGAATTTTTAAGTGGCAAACCTGGTTTGGTACCCATTTGCACAGCATATCAACAGAAAATTGAGACGAAAAGCAAAGTGATACAGACTATGACTATATTGTATATGTCTGCCTCTTTCAAGGTGTCAGATATTAATCACCTTTCAAATAAAGAGCCACTCAAGTATAGAAAAAAGGAACTAAGAACCAAGAGTGCTTCCCAAAGCCTTGGCATTTTTCCCTAAGAACTTTTCAGTTATCCCTCTCAATCTTAAAACCCTACAAAATGGGTTTCACTAACTTTAAGGATGAAAAATTCAACGTGACAACGAGCAATTTGCTGTCCTCTAAACGGGGGCAGACCAAATGCACATCTTTACGAGAGCTGCTTTGATGCACACAAATCCAGAACTCAGCTCACGCTGCTTGTACAACCAGAGTCTTTAATGCTATTCGTGAGCAAGAAACAGTAAAGTTAGCACACTACCAAGTGCTTGTGATGGTGCCTAACATCTGGCTTTCTTGTACACTGCTGCTGAGGGTGGAGGCTGGTACAACTTTGGAAAACAGGCTGGCAGTACCAGATAAAGTTAAAGATTCAGTATGTTTTGACCTACAATTGCACCCTGAGATATATTCCCTAGAAACTCCTGCATTTGTTCACCATGAGAACTATACAAGAAAGAGCAGCATTATCTAGTGATAAAAAGTGGGATACATAAATTGTGGTATAATCATACCATAGAATACTAAAGAGCAGTAAAAATTAATGCATTATTACTTCATATATCAGCATGAATGAATCACTGATGATAAAAATAGCAAGTCACCAAAGGACACATATAAGTATGTGTCACTTACACAAAGTTAAAAACTATGCAAAATCATGTTTTAATTCTAAAGAGGAAGAAGATAATGAAAAACATAAAATTCATAATAGTAATTACTTTGGGGAGGGATAGGAAATAGAATGGGATCTAAAAGAAACATATAGGAGGCTTCAAAAATATTGGTCATGTTCCATTTATCAAGGAACATAGCAAGTAGGGCAATCTTTGCTTTTTGTATACCTTACATGTATCATAAATATTCTTTCATATGCATTAAATAGTTCATAACTTTAAAGTAAATGTAAACATTTTCTATCATTGGGTTACTTCCTTCCCACCCACAATTTTGACCTTATATATTTGTTTATATCCTTGGTTATTCAGCTGCTAAAAGCTTTAAAAAATATTTTTTAGTGACAAGAGAAAGTATTTGCTATGTTACAAAGAAAAGTCAGGATATTGTATTGTATTTATCGAGAATCACTTCAACACACACACACACACAGCATACACTTGAAACAGAGGATCAAAATGCACCAAAGCATTAACAGCAGTTATTTCTGAGTGGTGGGATTATAGGTCTTTTTTATTTCTTCTTACATTTTGCCTATATTCTAAATTTTATACAAATATATATTATTTAAATCAGTAAAAAAAATTAATAAAAAAAGTAAACGGTCCTCTCTTCTCTGAATCAAACTCACCTGGTTTTTATCACCTACTTTTTAAAAAATACAGACGCCTAGGTTTTCCCCTGGGTCTACTGAATCCAGTCTCTGTGGGTAGAGCTCAGGTAGGTGCATCCCTGAAAAGCTCTCCACATGATTCCAATGCACAGTCTGGTAAGAGAATGACTTGCACAGGCTGGGTGGTTTCAGTACTTCAACCTCTTTATCTCCAATTCAGAAGTGCTGCTTTCCAACATAAGTGGGAGGACCAATGTGTCATTTCTAACTCAATTTATAATACCGATAGTAAAAACACCTTTTTTAAAATAGCATATATAAGCGACTTTATACATGAACATAGGATAAACTATGTATGCTGCGTATACCAACATGCTTTGAAAGCTGATGATTTCTCAGTAAGTGAACTGAAATCAGAGTACGACCAAGGGCTCAAATAAATATACTCACCTGCATATAGGAGGTGAGTATAATTTAGGAGCACTTAAAATTATTACCTCTAGTACAAGCTTAATTTCAGCCACCAACTTACCCTTTGGGGTCTAAAAGATCCCGAACTTTCTCATTATAAATTTCCATATAGGATACTTCGACTTTAAAAGTCTGTGACTCATTCTGCTCCAGAGAGATCCTTTTAAATAAAGCACAGCAGAGCCTTGGGATAAGGCCCAGCTGCTCAGCATTGCCCATCATGGAGAAGGATTTTCCTGAGCCTGGAGAAGAGCAAGCAGAAAGAAAGGAGGATAAAAGAGGCAGCAACACGTAATGCTTCAACCATGCAAGTTTCCTACATATACCAACCAAGGTCACACAGTGGAAGTGGCAAACTTGGCCCCCAAACCTGGCCCTCATACAAGGTTACTATTTTTTCTATTACACCCACTGCCTCTAGTTTCACTCTCATTGTAAGATCCAGGAGGGCAGCTCATTTACATGTGTATGCACATAAATATAACCACCAAAAACAGTATGTACAGGAAATATCAACTATGCATTACAAAATAATATTAACAGTATTTACCCAAAAGTAACTTGTTTGTGAAATGCTTCAATATATTTTCTCTCATCTGAGTCTTCTAGTTGTCTTGCAATGTGACCACAGGCAGTATGTTATGATTTATTGATTTATTCCAACTTTTTAGTTGTAATCATGGTAGCTCAGAGAGTAAATGGCTGAGACCCTCGTATGTTTTTGTTTTTCTTGTTGCAACCAACTATGCCCCAAGCCGACACTGAGTGATGTACTACCAGTTTTGTATCCTAGTGAACATCTTTTGTATAAAATGATACTAAGAGGTGTTTTTTTTTTAAGTTTTTACTGTAACATTTATACTGAGAAACTAGTAATTATTTTTTTCTAGTTTAAATACAGGTTAAAACTGTAATTTAGGAAAATGGCATTTAATAGTTTGAAACTAGCTTGCTCATTTACACTGAAATTAATTACCAAAACTGTTGAATCGTCAGAAAGAGGGTTCTATTGATCATCTCACTCAGTTAAACCCACAAAGGCAGAAGCATTCTTTGTTGCTTCCCAAAGTGTTTTCATTTCTGTGTTTTAAGAAATGCACATTTAATATTGACTACAAATAAAAGCAGCAACTTACCTGTTTGTCCATATGCAAAAATGCAAGCATTATACCCCTGAAAAGCTTTTTCAAGAATTCCTTCCCCAAGGCACTTGAAAACTACCTCTTGACCTAAAAAGAAAAATAGAGAAGAAAATATGATGTTTCTAGACATATTTGTATTAATAACTGAGTCTCAGTTACCAGCATTCTCTAACTCCAAAAATATGTTAAAACTGTATTGTGTGCCTACTATGTGTAGGGCTAAGTATTAAGAGCTTAATGGGTGCCATTTTATTTAGTCTTCTTAACCATAGCTCAGTACCTGAATCAACTTATGATTCTACCCACTGCTTCCTTGAAGACTCTTCTCAAAGGCATTAAAGTTTCCTTCCCATTGTCAGTAGGCCATAAGGAAGCACTGTTTAAATTTGGTTTAGTTTCTTCTCGTGAGTTAGTATAAAATGTCATTAATCATGAATTGTCTTTCCCCCTATCTGGATTCTGAGCTTCCGATGAGGAGGAACCATGTCCTACACATTTTAGTATATATGCATGTACCTCGGCACTGAGCATGGTGCTGAGCACCTGCCAGGTGCTGAGAGGCTGCTTACTGCTGGTGGACTGGATGTGTTGAGCACAGACACCTCTCACTTGTGTTCTCACAGGGGGTTCAGGGACAAGATCTCCTCAGGGAGCCTGTCTGCAGCTTACTGCAGCTCTCGAGGTGGGGGGGTGGGTTCTGCCATTTAGTATAGATGCTATGGTAGCAGCCGTAGCATCCAGCTGAAGAGTTAAAGTCTGAAAATATTTTTAAGCACTTAAGGCTGCATTTACTACTCTTTGAAATTGGTGACTTTCTGACATTCATTCACCATCATTAAGAGAATTTAAAGGGTATTCTCCTTCTGATGTGCACTTAGAATCCTCAGAACATTCACTATTACAGCATTTGTAGAAACTACTGGTTTAAGCACCTCCAGTGGAATGAGAACACCCTGATTGATGCCAGAGACTGTGCTCTGTTTATCTTTATAATCCTGGTGCCTAATACAAAATACTTAATATTTATTGAAAGAATGAGTCCATTTAACCTTTTTATCCTACATGACAATTCCTTTTACATTTGGAAATAATGCAAGGTAATAAAAGCTTTGGGGTATATGTTCCTCTTTTATGCATCTCATTTTGGCAGTCCCTTGTTATACTATGGCATATCATGGTTGAAGAAGGGACTCTTAAAAATGCATAAATATAAAACTAGATATATTTTCAACCATCAGACTGACAAAAGTAAAATTTTGTCAATATGAAATATGGCTGGATTGAGGAAATAGATATTTTCATAAGATACTGGAAGAATAAACAAATGCAGCCATTCTAAAGGAAAACCTCACAGCACTTCTAAAAGGGGCTCTTGCCCATACTCACTAGGACAGCTACCCTAGAGAAAGCAGGGCCCCTGTAAGAGGATGCTCATGGCAGCATTATTTATAATACTGCAAGCTGAAGTCAAGTGGCCATTTGTAAAGGAGTAGACAAGTAAAATGTGCCTATTTTACATGATGTAATATTACAAGTCATGTAAAACAAAACAACCTGTGTGTAAATATGCTAAAATTAAAAAACATTGTTGATTTTAAAAGGTCATGTTTAGACTGTACATATAACATAAAAACTTAGGTCAAATTGTATGTGTGTATTTGAGACAGAGAGAGATCAATTTATGGATGCCAAAGTAAAAATATGAATTGGGAGAAAATTTACCAAATTTATATAACCTTTTTCTCTATTTCTGACTTCCAACATCTAGCACAGACACTGGCACTCAAGAAGTAGTCAAAACATGTTGGTGGAACATGTGGGTTTTTTTTAAAGGTACAACAGTAAGAAGCTTTCCTAAACACACAGGTTTGTTGAGAAGGCTAAAGACACATGTGTGCGTGCACACACACACAAAAGGTTTACAATTGTGAGTACGCAAAAGAGTTCATTCTTGTATTATTATTTATTAATTATTGTATTATTTTCCACTGAACACAGGTAAACTTACTTTTGCATCACCCTGTATACTCTGAGGAGAATAAGATATTGTCAAAATGATTATCAACTAAATGCACTTTCAAAACTGCTTTTGTTAGTCTTGTGCTTATGAAGAAAATATTTGACCCACTCTGTTGCAGATTGCTCATACCCATCAATATTTTTTTCTCATACATTTTCAAAAAGTACTTTCCTTATTCCACATGTATTCCCAAAGTCCATGCCAAGAGGCCGGCCTTAAATCTGGAGGTGAGCCCTGCAGCACAGAAGATCAGGAATTAAAACACAGCCCGTGCTCAGGCTTGTGATAACTGATTGTGGTCCTCAGCCAGACCCAAGGCCATTTCAAGGCATGCGAAAAGCACCGCTTTCTTGGCACACACAGATGAGTGGGGCAATCCTGTTTGATCATCCACACTGGTTAACTAGCGCCCAGGAAGGGAGTGGGGAAGGGGGAGAAAAGACACTTTAAAACTTGGCTAGGTCAAACATCCTGACCATAATTCATATTCATGAAATCATAATTCATGATTTCAATTCATATTTAGTAACTTGTGGAAAAAAGCAAGAGCTTGACATGGTGAAAGGACTCCACTGCAGAGAACTGTGGCCAAAGAGCAGATGCCACGGCTGCACACAGCCTGAAGTCATTCGCCAGTCAGGTAGTGAACTCGGTACTTACGGTTTCTAACATTGAGAGGCTAGAGTTAGGAGGGATTAGAGTTATGAGGAATCAATGTTTTTTCAAGGGCAAATCACAATGCTTCTTTTTCTTTGGTAAAAATGGCCTTTTAAACTAGAGATCATTAGTTGGAAAAAAGAATGCTACAGAACCGCATGAAATAGGTTTTTGATATGTCAAGTGAAAATAAAAAACCAACTCAGGATGTGTATACTAATACTGCATGAAAAATAAACCAAATGATCAAATAATTCTCTAGGATATAAAAATAGAAGCATACACTTCAGTTTAGCCTATGTCCAAATTATTGTAAATACTAAACAGGATGTGAATTAACCTAATTAATTTGTATATTATTATTTATGCTACCAAGAAGAAAGAAGAGAATTTTTATCAATTGTCCTGTTTGTAATGCACCTTACACATTTTATATCATTGAATACTTGCAATACCCAGGTATAGTAGTTATGGATTGTGATCAATAAAGAGACTGGGGTTCTGAAAGAGTAAGTAAGTCATTTGCCCAAGATCCGGGCCTGGGTGTTGTCTGTATTGGCTTCTGAATGTGAAGGCTGATGCCCATTCACAATTGGTGACTTACGCTGCCTGACACTGGGAATCAGCAGCTCCCTCCCTTGGTCTCCATGGTATTTTCTACAGTCTCTCAGAACTCATCCCCTGCACTGTATTTTTTCTCTGCCATTGTATTGTGAGCTCCTTCAAACACAGGAGTTGTTGCATCTTAGCTGAGTGCCTGGCACACAGCAGGCACTCTTACTGAGTCATTCCTATGTTGACACTGCTGTAAAGACTAACATGTATTTAATTGGGAGCCCCTTTTCTCATTAGTGATGACTGAGGCATCAAAATATTGTGGGTTGAACTTAAAAAGAAATATTTTTTAATTGTATTAGAGGTTACACTTTGGTCCAAGTTGGCTGTTTTTGAAATTCTAATGAGCCTCTAAAGACTACAATATCCTTTGTTAACAATAAGGCACTGGGGTGTGAATAAACATGTCAACATGATATGTATCTACTAATTGGATGATTTTAATAAAGATCACAGATTATAATTTTACTGACATTCAGAGTAACCTCCTGAACCTTGAAACAAAATAATGTGATTAAAAAAAAAACAACTAACCTCTCAGATTTCCACTAAATATATACAAATGCTTTCCAAAAAGTCAAGTTCTTTAAGTGAGATATTTACAGTTATATTTGACAGACAGAATATAATTTATTTTACCATATTTAATAAAAGTTTAGCTAGGATAGGAAAGAAAAATTCTGGGAAACACAAAATAAACTACAAAAAAGAAGCAAACAATTATTTTGTGTTTCTGGAAAGAATTTTTCTCATTTCCATCTTTAAATAACTATCTTAAAAGCACAATTTATAAAAGGATAAATATAAAGGACTATTGTAAGATTCGTGTATTTTTACAAATCTGTGCAAGCCTGGATACTATAGAGACTGGAAAACATTTTATATGGCTTCACGTCTCAAGGGAAATTTATTCTCTTTTAAGACAAGACATAATGAATACTTTCCTACCTCTGTAAAGATACATCAACATGAACATTGTTTTACAGCTGCTTAGCTTTCCATGGTATTCTTAACTGATATAATCAGTTTTCTAGTATGGACATTTAGATTATTTTCTTTTTCTTTTTTTCTGCAATATCCTTACATATTTACCTTTGTGCACTTTTCTATTGCCTTTACTAGGCAAAACTCCAAAAATCAAATTACTAAGTCCTTTTAGTAATGCATGAGTCCTTTTTTCTACACATTCAACACTAGCTATTATCATTCTTCCTTGTTTTGACTATGTCAGTAGGAAAAAAAAATACCCTCCTCCTGTTCTGTTAGATTAAAATTTTTCTTTTCATAGTTTATTGCCCATTGGTATTTACTTTTTAATAAATTCCCTATTTGGGTCCTATGTTTATTTTTTATAAATAAATTGGTCTTATCATTGATTTTTTTACTTATTAATTTTAAATTGCTCCTCATATATTAAGGATATTAACCTTTGGTCTATCATATGTTGTAAACATTTCGCCCTGTCATTTACCTTTTGGCCTTATGCTGTTCGTTGTTACACAAAACCTTTTGGTCTTTCATATTCAAATCTTTCATCTTTCCCTTTATAATTTTCACCTATGGGATATGTTATGCTTCCAAATACTTTTGGATTATTATCATCTCAAATTACATAGGTATTCATCCATATTTTCTTCCAGTTATGTTGTGTTTGCTTTTTTACAGTTTTATTTTCAAACTCTACTCCTTTCCGGCTGTGTAACCGGGGCCAGTTTTTGGTGTCTCCGCTGGTAAAGCAGGGCAGCAGCTGCTCCCTACTGGGCGCTGCGTGACTGACGACTACAGCAGCACGGGCACAGCCTCTGCCTAGTGCCTGGCCGCTGTAAGTCAGGGGTATACTTTAGTTAGATCTAATACTAAATCACCCTTTAAATCTTTAATCTACTATAATTCATTTTGGTGTAGAAAAGGAGGTGATCATTTCCTTTTCCTGAAAAAAGTTCCTCCGGCTTTGCAACAATTCTGTGAGGCAATCCAATTTCAAAGAGAAGAGACACCTGTTCTTAGAAAAAAGCTTTAAGGCAATCATTGCTATTTCGCTAGATCCCCTAGAGGGCCCGCTTTTAAAATTCCACTGAGAAAGAGAGGGTGTGCGTGTGAGTTGGGTATACACGTGAGGGTTATGTGTCTGTTACGGGTATGTGTGCTTTGGGTCACGATGAGGACAGGAAGAAGAACAGTATCATTATTTGGGCCAGGATATGCCAATCCATGTTGTCCAGTGCAGGAAAAATATTTACCATTCTTTTGTAACATGAAGATATTTTCAGAAAGGTATGGGGGGAAACAACGTAAAATCATACTAATGAAACTGTAAATAGGGTAGAGGGATTGAGCAAAGAAGGAAAAAGGACTCGTGGACATGGACAACAGTTTGGTGATTGCTGGGGGGAAGGGGGTGCAAGGGGACTAAATGGTAAAAGAAAAAATACGATAAAGATTAAATTTTTTTAAAAAAGAAACATATTCATAAAATTCCCTTAATTTTCTATTCTGGTGCCATTTTAGCTCTGTTAATCCCTAGCTGGGGTTATACTTAGTCAATTTTTTTTTTTTTGTTTTGAGGACTTTTAGGGCACTGTAGACTCTTTTTTAAAGAAATCCTCACTTGAGGATATGTCGTTGATTTTAGAAAGAGAAGGGAGGGCAGAGGGGGGGGTGGTGGGCATCGATGTAAGAGAGAGACAAGCATCCGTTGCCTCCTGTACACGTCCTGACCAGGGACCAAGTCCACAACCCTTTGGTTCAGAGGATAACACTCCAACCAGCCGAGCCACCCAGCCAGGGCCCCTGTAGACTCTATACAGCCTCTATGTTGTCTTCAACACGACCAGCTTCCCATGACCCTTACCGAATCTATTAAGGAGAGTTTGCTTCATCTGAAAGACTGAGGTTTTTTGCTTTGTTCATTTTTATTTTTTAAACACAGCAGTTCCTTTTTCATCATAGGAAAAAAACTTGCCAACTGCTTTAAGAAGCTAAGTTCACACACACACAAAAGGAGCTATTTATGCTGGGTGGTGGGAATCAAGGAATCCATAAAAGATGCACTATCCCCACCCTAAATGTTTCCTGTCTACAGTTCACACTCACACAGCTATTTGTCTAGGGGAACGTGCACCAGCCCATAAGGGAAAGTTCGGAAGTCCTGTGGAAAGCAAGGAGATCTAAGAGTTATTGTTTCTATCCCAGATAAGCCAAATAAAGCCACAACACTGTTAAATCCAAGAACCTTGTGGCTTTTCAGCAGGATTGATGCCAGAGAGAAGGTGGCCACTCTGTAGATGTCAGCTCCACGTGCCTGATGCAGGGAGTCCACAGGGGAAACCTGACCTCGCTTGTTAGTAACCATGACCAAGGTGCCAATTTCTTCTGTGGAGTTTATGATTAGACATCCTGTAAGATGTGTGGACAAGTCAGAAAGCACAGTCATGCCCAAGGCAACGCATAACACAATGTCAGAACAGTAGAGAGGGTTCCTGTATGGAATTTCTGCAAGCAAAGTCATAGACCGATCCACCCAGCCCTGAGTCACGTATGATACAGATCTTTGAAGAGCTAACACTCTTGAGTCTCCACACTTGTGCATAATCAGTCCCTACTGGGTATAGCAGCAACGGACTCAAAGCTCCTAGGCACGTGCTTTGGGAGCCCAGTAACCAAGGTTATATTCTCTCTACAGCAGGGCCCTGACAGCAAAGCACAGGAACTAGGGATGGAAGGGAAAATGCGCCTCTCATTCACATGCCTAACATCTGAGTACTGAAGAGGCACGAGGGTGAAACATCACAATGGGCTGTGTGCTAGGAAATGGGAGAACAAAATGGGTGGGCATACCCTCTCCCATTTGCAATTTGTGTTAAACAAGGCAGCCTCACACAGATCACAGTCAAATGAAACACCACGTATGGGAATACAAGGCCGGACATAACATATACACAGAATATTTCTCATTTGCCTAAAGTAGCTACATGAAAGAGCATGCAAGGTTTTAACATGATCAATCATTTTATCAGTTTAAACACTGTCTGGTTCTCATAGGAGTTAGCGTGGAAAAAAATGGTTAGGGTCATTACTTGTGATTCGGAATTCCCAGGCCGGTTCATTTGTGAGGATGTTTTTCTACTTCTGAACAGGGCTGACAGCCACAGCGATTTTGATGAGTCTGAACTTGGCAGGTGGCCCAGCTCCAAATCACAGCACCTGGACAGTGCAAGCGCAGGCAGGTTCTTCACACATGCCTGCGGGGATGAGGAATGAGCCTAACTTGGACGAGGTTTCAGTAAATCCCTGTCTCAAATAGTACAACTCTCAGAAATTGTCGCAAGTAGTGACTCTAAACCTGGTTTAAGTTAAATGACAAAAAACGACAGAGTTCAGGTAAAGGAACTAAGGTTGAACTTGGTGACACGAGGTTTAAACTTTAATCAACTAGAGTAGTCTGCCATTAAGGGGACCTGGTAAAAGGATCTTGAGAAACTGGGCCACGAGGGTAACAGTTCCATGGTGGCATCCAACAGTGATCAGCACTGCAGTCCTTGGGAGTCCTGTGGCCTCGCGTGGGTGACTCACCCGGACGGATGTTTCCACCCCAGTGACAGTGCTGGGACTAATCGTGAGCTGGCAGTGACACTTGGCTCCTTTTTTGTTGCCAGATAAAGTGGCTGACTCGCTGAGGGGAGGGTCAGGCTTTGGTGCTCAGGATGAAAGAAAAAAAAATAAGCCACCTTACCTGTGAGGATTGTCTAATAGAAAGATTTTGGAGTTATTCAGGAGGGTATTTTCACACACAACAACTGCAGAAACAGCAACCTTCCTTCATCTCTACCTGCTCAAAAGTGTTTTACATGGTCTGATGTATCAGCAGGCTTAACTCAACATCTCCTTTGGACTGAGGGGTGCGCAATATTTACAGCACTTGAGGGGAGGCTGAAACAAAGCCCAACCCAAATACAGGCACTCAGGACTCTCAGAGAACTCCTGACAGGAGGGAGAATGCCATTAGTACCACTCCTGGCGGGGGTCCAAGGCACAGCACTCGAATCTGATTTCCTGAACACAGCCTCTCTTGGGATGAGAGAGAAGAGGAGAGCTTAGAATTGCAGAAGTCTTCACACATCATTGTCATTGACCAAAATCCTGCTTGCCACTGCTCTCAGCTCGCTCACAGGTAGCAGGGGCTCTAAACCTCAGTTTCCTCATCTATAAAATGAAAACAATAAAGTTTCTACCTGATTAGGTGTTTTGACAGTAAAACAACCTGCTGCAGGTGAAAGTATGTACACCGTGCCGAGAGCCTAGTGCCTGGAACTATAGTACCTGATGTTGTTATTATCCGAGCCTATAAATACACTTAAGTTAAACGATGTCTCTGGGTGCCAATAAAGAGTCTAAGGAAAAGACGTGGACAAAGAAAGGTAGTGTGGAAGAGGGTGGCTGTGGGGACGGAAAGGGGGCCACATACTATACCTGACAGGCCCAGGGGAAGCCTATATAATGGGCCCGACAAACTCAGAGACTGAGAGTAACCACACAGATTGTCTGATCACAAACATTCCTCACGAAAAGCGAGTTGGGGCAGGTAGTAACATTATAGGCCTGTAGCTTCCTTGACAAAGGTTGGTCTTTACCCTTTGCATGTAGATAACATACCTCTGAAATGTCAGAGTGATCCCCTTTTTCTGGACCCTTCATGGTACAACCTGGCATCAGAGCCAGGAGACCACAGAACCACTCACTGTGATCTCACTCCCCTCATATCACCTGCAAGTGCTGTACACGAAAATCAGTACCAAGCCGGTGCCCACCAATGTAAAAGAAGAATGTGTTTCTCCATTTTGCCTTTTTATGCCATCCCAGAGATTTCCCTGCTTTGCTTTCTCCAGGCTCCCTATGCTACCACCAATGGATTCCATGTAACCTCCCTCCTGTCTCCTTCTTTGATTCTAATGTACAAAATAAGCTGCAAAACGGCCGTTCTTGGGAGCACTGTCATGCATTCACTGAAATACTGTTTCTCAGAAATTGTTGTCGGTTTGGCTCAAATAAACTCACGCATACTCTCTACAGATCTGGGCATTTCTTACGTCAACAGGTGGGATTAAAAAACAGAAGCGCACACACACACTCTTTTTAATAATTTAACAATATCAACTTAGCTCATTCGTTTCAGAGAAATTTTCTTTTTTCTTTAAATATGTACTTATTTATTAGAAAGAGGAGAAGGGAGGGAGAAAGAGAGGGAGAGAAACATTGATGTGAGAGAGAAACATCAATCGGTTGCCTCTCATACACACCCCTGAATGGGGGACCAATCCCACAACCTAAGCTTGTGTGCCCTGACTGGGAATCGAACCAGCGACCTTTTGCACTGCAGGACAATGTCCGATCCAGCCTCATTGGTCAGGGCCAGAGAAATTTTTCTTAGCTGACCTACACTTATTCGATTCTCCAATTAACCGGCATTCTCTCTTCCATACATAAAATACAGCGTTGCATGCCCAGTGCACGCGGCACCACCAGCTGCGAGACTGCTCTCTGGACTCCACCAGCCGAGTTATATTCTTACAAAGGGTCAGACGTGTTTGCTTCTAAATTGGTCCATGTTGGTTGGACTTCTCTGTAATTATATAACTGAACTAACAAATGCAAAAAGAAAACTAAGTTGAATGCTTAGCAACAACCTGATAAAGGCCAGTCACCACAAGAATTGTCAAATTAGGTGTGGGCGAGACAACTTATAAAAGACTATATAAAAGAAAAATCCAGAAGGACTTTGCGGTCACACTGTTTCATGAATGTCTTTTAAGATGGCATGCACCATTTATAATGAATCTCTGCTTTGACAAAGTTTTCCAATAGTCAGCCACTACAGCTTCTCCTAACTACATTTTTGATAACAGCTAATGTTACTGAGTATTCATTCTGCATAGCACCTATTGAGTCCTTCATATATACTTTAGTATTATAAAATAACCAATGCAGTGCGTTAAACAACTATTTTGGACTCTGCTGAAACTATCAGTTCTATTTTGGCTACTGTCAGCTTTCGAATGTAAACTTTGATGCACTGTTAAACAATGTGACAGAGAAATCATTTCTACCTCCCAGCGCATAAAATCTGCAGCCCTGGGCACAGAATCAACTGTGGCTGCTCTCCCCACAGCAACAGCCAGGCTGGGACACACTCAGTTGTCCCCTCACAGCATAAAGCAACGCTAGCAGAAGTGCAACCTTTCTCCTGAATTGCAGGGTATTAACCATGACCGAAAACACGTGGCTTCAGCAAATTTGAGCAACATGCCATATGGTGAGAATTGTTATATAATTTCTAAGTCAATAGTTTAGAATCTCTCAGGCCAGGAAACGTTCAGGCCCGGATTGATCCCAGATATGCTACCACAAGACTGATTTTTATTTTTGGTATGAAGGTTTATAGAAAACTATGTTTATGAAAAATATTCCCCTACAAGAAAGAAAAATTAAAAGCAAGGTTACTGGACATCACTGCTATGCACCAACCTGATAGATTTTAACCAGTGAGAAATCGTTGACTGATTGCTGAGAAGGCCTTCATTCCAATCAGCAGTGATTTAAACATTTACAAAGACCTATTATCCGTCATGACGCTCTCGAGTTTATCAGTCGTCACTGAAATATAACTTTACAATCCTAAATGTGTATCCACATATATGTGGGGTTGCAGGGGAAGATGTGGGCTTGTGCAGAAACGCCATGCTTTGGGAGCCTCACTCTGCAGGTTACTTGTTTTTTTCTTAGCTCTGACACAAGGATTTTTGCTTTAAAGACTCAGAATTATGTGCCAGACAAGCATTATTATGACTACCTAACCAAAAGGTAAAACAAGAAGAGATAATATAGTTAAAATGTAAAACGTCTCAAAGCACGATAAAATGCCATTCAAACGGCTTAACAAACAAGCCTTTGATTTGCCTCTGAAAAGTCCATCTCAACAGCTGTGTGGCCGGCATAAAATGTCTAATTCATGTTTAATCAGAGAGCTGGGGGAGATCTGAAATCAGTCTAGGGCAGCGATTTTCAACTGGTGTGCTGCAAAAGGCACTATGGTGCGCTGCCAGATTTTTCAAAACACGCAACACCTGACTATTTAGTCAGGGGCACTGACCTCTGTTCCCTTAGACTGTCAAATAAAAAAATGACACCGGCCAACACAACAATAGCTGTTCAGTGTAAATGAATCAAAATTATACCTATTTTTTGTCAGATCGGAAAAAACTACATTTGGTGGGATGCCACAGAATTTTATGATTAGTTTACGTGTGCCATGAGATGAAAAGGGTTGAAACAGCTAGCTAATAGTAGGAAATATGGCTAATGTCTCCTAAACCAGGTCTTGCAAACACTAGTACAATGTATTTTCTTTCCAAAGAACTGATGCTACTACCCTTACTCCTGCTACAATGTAACAATTATAAAGATGATAAATATTATGTGAGCTTTTCCTATGTGCCAAGTACTGGCTTAAGTACTTCACACGAACGGGTCATTTAGTCCTTGAATCAGAAATATTATCTTTTTAAAAACAGATTTTATTTATTTATTTTTAGAAAGAGGGGCAGGGAGGGAGAAAAAGAGGGGGAGAAATACTGGTGTGGAAGAGAAACATCAACTGGCTGCCTTTTGCACACCCCCAACTGGGGACCTAGCCCGAAACCCAGGCCGAGTCCTGTCCTGTAATCGAACCAGCGACCTTTCATGTTGTGGGATGATGTCCAACTCACTGAGCCACACCAGTCAGGGCCAGAACTATTACTCTCTTTATTTAACATATAGGAAAGAGAAGCAAGGTGAGATTAGTAACTCACCCAACCTTACACGGATAGAAGGTGGTGAGGTCAGAATTTGAACTCAGACAGTCTGACTCAGAAGCCCACAGCCTTCCACTACTCCAACCAACCCACTGCAATGCTGTTATACACTATTGAACTACGTATTTCTAAATCAGAAAGTCTGAAAGTAATTGTGAGTTTAACATTTTTCATTTTTATGAAATTTAGAGTCCTGTTTCTCTTCACTCCTTCAATCCATGCACTTATCTTTCTCACTCCCCTGTTCACTCTGCCCCCTCCACCCCCAAGTTTTGAGAGCTGCCTTAAGAGCTCCCATTCAGTATCAATGATGCCATTATTCTTTGAGCCTGAAAAATAGGTTGACTTCAAAAAATATGTGCTTCCCCTTTTCCATTTCCTCTAATTCCCATCAGAGAATGAATGCTTCTATTTTAATGTTTCTATGCACAATTAAGAAGGAATTGCTTTTTTTTTTAAATAAAGAGAAAGGAAATCAAATTACCTATTAACAAATCTACGAGTAACATACTAGACAGAGTATTTACAAAGAATGCAAACAAATCTGAGAGAATAATAAGCAAGATTTTACTTTTTGCTAAGGCAGTCACAGTATTTGTATAATAATGGGGATATCTAAAGAATAAGACATTTGGTAAGTAGACATTGCTCTATTAGGCAAGAGAATCCTATTTCAGAGCTAACTGGAAGGTGGTATTTGATATACTCATACAAACTAAAATTTAGTAAATTTTAGGCTATCAGTATATTTACAAATCAGTTTTATCTTTTTAAATATTTCTGAACATACTGTTTTTACTGAAGGGGTACAGAAATCTTGAGTTTCACACTTGAATTTTACCATCTATACTTAATAAAGCTATTTTTAGTAAAAACATTAGTTTGGCCTACATTGAAGGACATGAGTGATACACTGCAGCAGGTTAGAATGGTTTCTAGGGGCAACGACGAGGGTGTGATGCTAGGATATATGGAAAAGAAAGAAAATCTTCCTTAGGCATTATTTTAACCACATCACTCCAACAGACCCCCCCTTTTTTCTCTTTACCATATCAATCTAAATTTCTTAGGGTAGCTTTTAAATTTTCTTATTATCTAGCTTCACTCAATATGTACAACTGGGTCTCCCACTGCTTCCCCCAAGAGGCACTAGTCTTCCAGACTAGTCACACTCTCTCCCACTTCTGCATCTTCACATATGGATAAGACAGATGTATTGTTTACAGGCACCGCCTACTGATTTAACTCTTGCAACAGCATATGAGGTAGGTACTATCATTTCCACATTTATCATTTTACAGAAAAGAAACTGTATCTCAGAGAGGTTAAATTGTCAAAGAGAACCAAAGCAGGTGTCTTGAGATTTAAACCAATTTAAATATTATTGGTGGAAATATTACTGTATGGAAAATCTGAGATTTTCTTGCCTATGTTCTCCTCTAGGACTTTTATGGTGTTGTGACTTATATTTAAGTCTTTTATCCACCTTGAGCTTATTTTTGTGTATGGTGTAAGTTGGTAGTAGAGTTTCATTTTTTTGCTTGTCCAGATCTCCTAACACCATTTGTTGAAGAGGCTATTTTTACTCTATTTTATGCTTCTGTCCTCTTCGTTGAATATTAATTGACCACAGAGACTTGGGTTTATTTCTGGGCTCTCTATTCTCTTCCACTGATCTATGTGTCTGTTCCTATGCCAGTACCAAACTGTTTTGATTACTGTGGCCTTGTAATATAGTTTGATATCAAGTATTGTGATCCCTCCTACTTTGTTCTTCTTTCTCAAAATTGCTGCAGCTATTCAGGGTTGTTTATAGTTCCATATAAATTTTTGAAATGTTTGTTCTATATCTGTGAAATATGTCATTGGTACCTTAATAGGGATTGTGTTGAATCTATAAATTGCTTTGGGTAGTATGGACATTTTGATGATGTTAATTCTTCCAATCCACGAGCATGGTACATGCTTCCATTTGTTTGTGTCTTCCTTAATTTCTTTCTTCAGTGTTGTGTAGTTTTCTGAGTATAGGTCTTTTACCTCCTTGGTTAGGTTTATTCCTAGGTTTCTTGTCTTTCTTTATCTTTCTTGTTGCTATATCAAATGGGATTTTTTTCCTGATTTTTTTCTGATATTTCATTGTTGGTATACAAAAATGTCTTTGATATCAGAATATTGACTTTGTATCCTGCTGCTTTGCCAAATTCACTTATGAGGTAGAGCAGTTTTTTTGGTGCAGTCTATAGGTTTTTCTATGTACACAATCATGTCATCTGCAAACAGTGACAGTTTTGCTTCCTCCTTTCCGATTTGGATGCCTTTTACTTCTTTTTCTTGTCTGATCACTGTGGCTAGAACTTCTAATACTATGTTGAACAGAAGTTAAAACCCAGGTTTCACTTCTGAGTCCATATGCTTTCCTTCATGCTGCTTCCTCTTATCTGTACCGCCCCTTTGGTTAAACCTATGCTAAACTTCTATGTCCAGTTTCAGTCCCCCCTCCTCTATGATGCCTTCCCAGGCAACTGCAGTCTTTCCAGATCTTGCTTTTCCAGGGTTTTTCCATAGCAGTTTTAACCTGTAAAATTTAGAGTTTAACTAAATATTACCTGAAATGTTTACTGTTGTTATGAATTCTTTTGCTTTCCAACTTAGTTTTTAATTTCTCAAAGGCTTCCTGGGCTGCACACATAGTGAAGGATTCATGAACACATAAGAAACTATTCTGGCTTCCTGGATTCTATAAGAAGAACAAACAATAACACTGGACTGGGGCCCAGAATGGGTGGTGGGGAGTAATGGAGTAGAGGGTGAGGAAGGTAGACTGAGGTTATATAATAAAGGACCTTAAATGTCATCTAAGAAGTATAGATTATGTGATGAGCAGTCCTTGAAAGTATTTGAGAAGTGAATGAGAAAAATTCTAATTCCAAAAGACATGTCTGGCTATATCCTGAATCACATCGGTTGAACAGGGTGAGGGATTGGGCTTTGTACAGCTATGGTATTGGTCCTCATTTGTTTCTGTTACAGTAGGAAATGTTATACTTTTGTTGTTTATTTTAATCCACAAGGACACACCCAGCCAAAATACACACAGTGCTAACAATCAAGGTAGACTGTTCCCGACTCTGTAGTATGTATGTATGTATTAATTATTAATTTATTTTATTGAATTTATTGGCGTGACATTGGTTAGTAAAATTACATAGGTTTCAGGGATACAGACTCTGTAGAATTTGTTATCTGAAGTCCCAAAGGACCAATAAAAAGACAAAACATTAAGAACTATTACTCACATTAATAAAATACACTGCTGAAGTCACGAAACTGATGCTTGGGAAGAAAGACTAATTTACCCAATGTGACCAACTAAAGGAATTTTCCTAGTTCAAACCACTAACTTTTGAAAAATATACATCAAATAATTTCTCAGCAAATCTGCTCTACCTGGAAAGGAAAAGGCTGTCAATAAAATCCCCTACAAGCAAGTAACTTTCTTTTGCTTTCTAATCTTTTAAGACCTACATCCTCTCCATCATTTCCCCACTGTTTTTTTTTTTTTTAAGTAAATGGGAAAGTGATTCAGCTGATACTCTTGTAAGAAGAAATAAGGAAAAAACACTCATTAAGACTATACATCCAAGAAAATGGGGACACAGTCAGAAGGGAAGGAATCAAAGATTCCCTCCACTTAAACAAATGCTTTGCTCGTAAGCTAAAGCAATTGCAATGAACTCCTAGGAAAGGCTAAGATTCACCTAGGATCACAAATAATAATAAAATTAGCAGTCATTTGTGTCTGACAGAATAGGGGATAAAATGCCTCAAGAATGAAACAGCAGCAAAATGTGGGGCAAGCAGGCAATGTTTCCCTGAGGAAAGTGTGTTTTAGTTATATCACCGATGACTGCTTTAGAATCCTCAGGACATAAAGGGGGTGCTGGAAACCAATAGCACCTGTGCTCTACTTATGAAAATGGAGCCATGCATTCCCTGAAAGTTAATGACAAGGAAAGGCATGGTACACTAAATCTCCTCTTATGCGACAATCACAACAGCTACCATTTATAAGTTGAGATGGTTCCCCATTATCTCTAATCCTTGGAGCATGTCTGGAGATACTAATATACCCTTTATAGGTAAAGAACCTAAAGCTTAATGAGGTTGGGGCAGGGGGAGGAACCTGTCCATGACTTCTCAGTACCTAGTGGCTGAGTCGAATCCTAAAATCACATTTTACTAACTTTTAAGCACATGCACTAGATTCGAAAGAATGAGTGTGAATTTTATGGGGAAAACAGAATGCCAGAATAATTAAAGAAAGTAGATGTAATGGAAGAAGAGGCCAGAGGCCCAACCATCAACTGCAGAAAGAGAGCCAACTTACCAGCATATTTTGTAGTGTTAGATTCATCCATGGACCAAAAGCAATAATCAAAGGCAAATACCTGAATAAAAGAACAAAATATTAAACTTAAAAATTCATTGACTTGTATGAGTAAATCAGACTGCAAAAAATAAAAAATTCACTGATGAAGGTCAGGATGCCTGCTACTGTCCGATTTTTTAAAAACCTTCATAGGTTTGATGCTTTGTTAACCCTGAAGTTTCTTTTTGACTAAACTGTTGATTATCTTCTAGT
Organism: Desmodus rotundus; assembly: GCF_022682495.2. Taxonomy (NCBI): domain Eukaryota; kingdom Metazoa; phylum Chordata; class Mammalia; order Chiroptera; family Phyllostomidae; genus Desmodus; species Desmodus rotundus. Next base: position 75,460,996 of record NC_071389.1, on the reverse strand, counting down.
ACTAGACTAAGCTATCCATGAAAATTGCTACTTATCCAGAATTCAAACAAGCAAACATCTTAACCAATTTTTTTAAAATTATACATTTATTGAGAAAAAAAATGACTCCTCTACCAAGCCAACAGTTCTGCTGTAACCCTCTGGCTGGATCTCCCACAGCTTCTCCAGAAACACTAAAGTGATCAACTTTCATTTAAACCAATTTCTTCTAACTTTTCATGACACTGCCATTTCTAGAATAGCCAAAGCTGAGAACTCCCCACGCTGCCATCTCGGACACCATCTCCTCTTCTATTTCAGCACGCAGTCTTGGACCCAGTGTTGTCAATAAATCAGTAATCCACTCTTGCATGCATTCATTTTCTGCACAGTTACTGAATGCCTACTGTTACGAGGAATGACTGATGCTACCTCCCTCAGGACCCTCATCTAGTCATTGCTTTCCATGCACATGACCACCATTCATGTTCCGGCCATCATTATCAAATGCATAGGGAACATTCCCTAAAGTGTGCTCCAAGAAACAGTAGTTTCATGAGACAGTCCATAAAAAAAAAAGACTAAACTGTGTTAGAAATAGTGTACATTTTGCCCTGTTTGAGATTCTCAACATTTAAGGTTCCGAAAAGTCCTCCAGCAAATAAATCAATTTAATTAACTTTTTATTTTTCCAATTAATTTTGGTGAGGAAATCCTTTCTTGAGTTAACACCTGCCAACATGCCTTGAAACTTGCCTACCTCTTAGCTATCTCTGGCCCAGGTGACTCAGCAGCTACTTTCCTGGGCTCTTTTTTACAGCCTCCCTGCCCACCCTACCTCTGCCCCCCCACCCCGGTAGTACACATAGCAAATTACAAACTTTCCAAGGACCGGACCCTTAATGCCTAATCATTTCCAAAGGATCTTAAGCACTGAGCAAACAGAACCCAATCTCTTTGACCTGGCATTTGAGACTGGCCACAATGAGGCCTTTCCAGCTTATGTCCCCCAACTTCTTTATGCTTCAGCTGAACTCGTCAGCACCTTGGAGTCACAATCCCACCTCCGTCATCGGTGTTCTCTTCATTTCCACCCTTCAAAACGCTTCATACTCCTTAAGGCCCAATGCAATATATTTTTCTTCTAGGAAACATTCCTTGGTGCCATCCAAAGGAATTAGCTTTCCCTTCTCTAAACTCTCACAACATCGTATAATCATTTGTGTGTGTATGTGACACACCTATACCAATTATTTTACTTTTTGCTAATCCTGTGTATGATCCACATATATGTTTTATCTCCACTGGTAAACTAAGTTCCTTGAGACAGGAACCATACCTGATTTGTATTTGTATCCTTCAGTATTCACAGTAATTGCATTATAGTTATTTATTGTATGATTAATGGCATTGAGACCTTACGTGAAAGGAGGTACTTTATCATCAAAAGATTAAGTTATGCTCTCAATAGTGTCAGCACTACATATACATTAATGCCTTTAAAACTGAGTCAAGTATGCACACAACTTACATCATCAATCCCAAGTCCAAATTCAATTTTGTGACTTATGCAAACATTCACTCTGGCCTTACAAGAAACAAGGCTAAAATGAACAGCTATGAAACAATAGTTTCAGCCAACAGGGAGTGTGGTATATTTACTGCATTCAGAGGGCTGTTCCAATGACTTGAGAGACCACCCAGGCATAACCCAGTTAATCATCCTGCCTCTAGGCAGAACTGAACTTCAACACTTCTGAGAGATGAAGATCTGTCTTGTTTTTAAAATTTCCAGAAAAGAAGACGCCACCACCTCCTTTTAATGGAATGTTATTATACTTATTGTTCATTCCCAGGGCATTTTCCTTTCCTTTTAACCTAAGTCAACTCTCCTTACTTTAAATGGCCAAAAGAGGCTATTTTCCAATTTTAATGTATCTTTATTGTTTTCCTGTAGTAGGGGTGTCCAACCTTTTGGCATCTCTACACCACACTGGAAGAAAAGTTGTCTTGGGCCACATATTAAATACACTGAGACACACAATCACAAAAAAAATCTCATAATATTTTAAGTAACTTTACAACTTTGTGTTGGGCCACGTTCTCAGCCTTCCCGAGCTGCACGCAGCCCGAAGGCTGCAGGTTGGACACCCCTGCTCTAGAGTCTCAATGAATTAGCAGTGGCTCCATAAATGAAATAATCATTTATTTCCTATGTGCTAATTTTCACACCCAGCTAAAACTTACTTTCACAGCTTGCTATTTTATATACAAGGTGAAAAAGCTACAGATGCACGCTCCCAGTAATGCTACTTAAAATACAATGAAATCCACCCCAAATTCAGGGTCCAACTCTCACTGAAAATTATTCCAAAATTTTGTGCCATTTCTAACAAACAAACAATAGTTTAAGGTTGTTTTTGCTTATAGATAAAGAAAATATTTTAAGTATTTGCTTCCTAAAATTCAGACAAATGCAAAAATGCAGCAGAGAAGAAAGGGGCCCTGACAGTACTGGTAGATACTTGATACAACTGTTCTTTGCCTGTCAAATACCAGCCTTTCCCTGAGCTGAATTATGTCTCAAATTTCAAACCCTTTGATCACACGCATTTTAGAATGCTCATCCCTCAAACCAGTCATGGTTATTACTTTACTAAACATTTACCAGTAAGAAGGCTGAAGCCCAGAAATCTGAGGGGTTTCCCTAGAAATTCAAAAGCAAGTGAACAGAAAAATAGTTTTAATTTTTTTCCTTAATGCATGCCACAACTGATCGCCCCTTCTGTGAAAATCTACAGCACTCCGTAGCTCCCATGGCTCTAGTTCACATGTTGTTCAGTGTGGGTCTCATCCCCATTCTAAAAGTGAATCCACTGGGGGAAGGGACTTCAGCTCATGCACCTCATAGTACCTGGGTCAGCACCTCATATAGAGCAACTGCTGTACCTAATATTTCTTCAATAAGTAAACATAATACCAGCAGAAGGAGTTGGAATGCAGACAAGAACACGGAATGGATATGAGAACTATTATGAATAAGCAGAGGTTCAAATTGCCAAGATATATTTTCAGATGTTTCATTACTTTCAGATGCATGTTTTGGGGGAACTTGGTCCCTTCAGCAGTTAAATACAGCTCTGGTCACAAGATGGGCACTGGGGTCCTCTTCAGCACCATCACTCCATGGTTCATATGGATAAAGAAGTATAGCCACATCATGTATATAATGTGTAGTTTGCACAGAAGTTAAAACAATTATTTGTTTGACTGTTGCTAGGATAATTTTAGTTACGACTGTTACTAAGAGTTTCAAAGAAGTTCAAAACAATTTCTTTGTCCTCTCATTTTCCTTGCAATCTTGTTAGTACATAAGCTATTCTCAAAATATTATCTTTCTTTTCATGGACAAACATTTACTTATAATTTAATCACAAAAGATTTATAACAAAAGGGAATATGGTTTTCTTAGGTTTTACAGAAGTTTTGGCTTTCCAATACAAAATCCACTGATATTTCAAATGAGCTAACAAAACTATTTTCTTGATAATTATTCCTTGGAAACTGACCACTTTGAATAAAAAGAAATTAATTTTTTCAAAGCCAGCACATCATATTAGAGAAATATGTTAAATAAGATTTCTAACTCATTTCATAAGAATTCCTAAATTCTTATTTCATATATTCATTATGGAGTCACTAGTATCTTAACTGAAATGTTGAAGGTGTGGGATTTCTTAATGCACACAACTGAGTAGAAAAATAAATCAAATTTGGAAATCGTGTAAATTTCCTATTTCATCAGTGCCAGTTAACACCGTGAGACCTTTATTTGCAAAGGCATCCATACATTGCCAAGTGCTTTCAACTAGAAAAAGAGCCAAAAGTACAGATGTTCCCCAGTTGTCTTTAAAATCTGAAAGGCATTGTCTTCAATAAAATGTGACTCCACCTTCTCAGAATCCCACTCCTTCCTCTTCCTTTGCAATTTGTAAAATTTATACCAGCATTTAATTCCCTTCAGCTTATGGCCCACATCTGCTCTACCTTCATCACTCTGCTAAAAAATGTTAGCTTCGCATCTTTGTGAACCACTGAAGAGCTAGCAAAGTTACTACAGGTTGTTTTTAATAAGACAAATGTGTTGAGTGATATATTCTGAGGTGAAGGCGTTCCAGCACTTTGGAGCAGGATGCAGGATAGTCAAACTCCACTCTTATCTAAAAGTCCGATCTGTTGGCATTTCAGCGAAATTCAATTTACAATTTTAAAAAAGGGAAGAAAGAAAGAATCTTGAAGAATCAGAAGGCATCAGCGTTCTAAGAAATGTGATCTGGTAGTCATTTTCCTGACCTATAAAAACCAAATGTAAAGGTACTTACAACTGCATTACCTGTGTATCCTTCCTTCCATTCTTTCTACTTGCATGCTTTCTCTTCTTCTCTGTCACCTAATTGTAACATATTTAATCCAGAAAGCAATAAAAAAAATACCTATTTTCCACTTTTCTCAGTTTTAGGTAGCTTAGGGAACTCAGATATGTATTGGGCATGTTTTTTTTGTCCTCTAGTTGCTTATGGTCTAGTTGAAAAGACAAAGCATGAAACAATTATTCTTGAAAATAAAAAAGTACATGTCTTTCAAAATCGTTTTAACACCTCTCATAGCCCTTCCCCAGGAAGAAAGTGATTAACCCAACACTACTCTCTAGAGAATTTAATTTTATACAAAGAAATATTTCCAAATATATACACAGATTTTTGCAAAGTAAGTCAAAGCCCTTGCAAAAACTCCCTTTCAATTTCTCCTTATTAAATTAACCTTTCAATGTCATCTCAAATGTCACTCCCTTATGAAACCTTTCTTAAGGACACTACTTGTTATTACTCTGAATTTTGTATTTGTCTAACTACATTTTGTGTGTGTGTGTGTGAGAGAGAGAGAGAGAGAGAGACAGAGAGAGAGAGGTTTTCTTTGTTCTGCTACATCACTAATTCTTAGAGAACAAGACCTTGGTTTTCTCAATGTTTTTACTGTCCACAATTCTGCCAAACAAAAATACTCTGAGAGTGTATTTTTAAAGCAACTTCTTGGTGAACTACCTTTTAATTAAATGATCTTGTAAAACTGTGTTTTCATGTATGTTTCCTCTGCAATAGAGTAGGTAACACAAGAGTACTTTGTCAACATCTCCCTTGCACTTCATCTGTGGAAGTGACAAGACTGGTGCCATCCTTCAGACACTTTGTGTTCACTGAATTCCCACCCTTTTCTTGAAAACAGAAGAAAGCTCCCATATTTTTCTATAAATTATGTCAAGAGTCAGCCATCTCTTCAGCTCTAAGAGCTTCCACCAATGACCAAGAAATCCTCTGGGTGTATTAAGCACAGTGGGAAGCCCAGAGGGAGAAAAAAGAAAAGAAATTGCAGGCATTCTAGGGAATCCCTCCTTCCTGCAATCCCCTCCCTCTCCTCACTTCCCTGCCCACTGAGCTACAAATCATTCTTTAAGACCTGCCTAAATGTCACCTTCTCCAGTGTTTCTTCATCCTCCTCTCCATATTGATCCCCCTTCTGTGCTACTTTACTTGATAGGCTCCATCTCTCTAATACATACTCTACCTAAATAACTGCACATTTTACATTAAATTAGGACTATGGGAATTTAAACAAAATGTCTATTAACACAATGCTGGGTGCATAGTAGTAATTTAGCATATAGCAGCCACTGTATTCACGTAACAGTATCTACTCACGGGCTCCTCTCTCCAGTTAATAGTACAGCTACCACCTACAGAGTATTTATTACTATGTACCAGGCACCATCCTAAGTGCTTTATATTCTCAGCAAGCTGGGAGGTTTCCTGAGCCAGGGACTGTGATAATTTATTTCTTTATTCCCTACAGCTATAGACACAGTCAATAGGTGCTCAGTATTTGCTGAATCAAATAGAGAAATGAGAAAAGGCAAAAAGGGTCCACGTGGCCCTGAGTAGAAGAGTTGCTACAGTTCGTTGAGTTCTGTGTCAAAAGCATCAATGCAAAACACACTACTTCCTAACTCCCAAATCCAGAATCAAAGGGTTTGGCGGGGAAAGACCCACTCTATGAGAACTTGCTTTGTTTGCATAAAGGAGTGTGTCTCTCTCCTCTCATTCTATACTGCCATCCTACTCTCTTTGCACAATTAATCTACTGTTCACATCTGCAGACCCAGCTGCTATTAACAGCCTGTTCCGGCTACTCTCTACTTTGAAAACTGAGCCCAAGATCTCTCCACAAATCCCCATTTCTCCAATTTTATAAATATTGCCTTGACAATGTCCAGTTTTGTGGTTACTTTTCAACTTTGTCAGTCTGAGAGTATAATTTATATAAAAGACACATGCCAAATTTATTCACATCTCACCAGACTGTGTTATGAGAATTAAGTCAGAACAAAAAAAAAAATTAAAGTACTGTATTTCATGTCATGTTAACATTTTCCTTTTATTTTTTTATATTCTATTGATTATGCTATTACAGTTGTCCCATTTTATTCTCCCCTTTATTTCCCTCCACCTTGCATCACCCCTCCCACCAGCATTCCCCTCCACCCCAGTTCATGTCCATGGGCCATACATATAAGTTCTTTGGTTTCTCCATTTCCTATACTATTTTTAACCTCCTCCTGTCTATTTTGTACCTACCATTTATGCTTCTTATTCCCTGTATCCTTTCTCCCATTCTACCCTACCCTCTCCCCACTGATAACCCTCCAAGTGATCTCCATTTCTGTGATTCTGTTCCTGTTCTAATTGTTTGCTTAGTTTGTTTCTGTTTTTTGTTTTGTTTTGTTTTGTTTAGGTTCAGTTGTTGATAGTTGTGAGTTTGTTGTCATTTTACTGTTCATATTTTTGATTATCTTAGATACTAAGCTTCAACACTTTTCTCTCTTTCATTGCTTTCTCCTATTATCAGAGATGGAAAGAGTCTTAAAAAAAAAAAAGAGCTAAACTTCATGCCTCTTGCAGAAGCCAGACTGAAAGTGAAAGGAGAGCCCAGCACCGAAAGCCTGTCTGATCACAGGGACTGTCTTTACCCTGCTACGTGCTGGAGCCAGCGCAGCTCTGCCAGCCCAACTCCAGCCTGCATTTGCAAATCTCTGCTCCTGGGCACCACAGAAGGAGTGCCAGAGTGACCACCCCTACTGCTGGTGAGTTCTACTGAGAAGACACCACCCATCCATTTAAAAAGCTGTCAAGTAACTGCTGTCCTTTTACAATGTAATTAATCATCTCCTTTATATATGGCTATATATATATATACTATATATATATGGTTATATATGGCTATAACCATTTCCTTTATACATGGCTTTCTATATATGGACATATACAATGTAATTAATCTTTTCCTTTATATATGGCTATATATATGACATACAAAACAATGACTTGAATTACAGTTAATATTGCCCGACTGTGAAGATGTCAAAGCATTTTAAAGACACAAAGCAAGCCAACAGCATCTACAAGCAATGAGGCATTATTCCTGATCTCAGGGAATTCACAATCTGTTGTAGGAAATGAATGTGCTGTGGAAAGTACTACTCTGAATTGCAGTTCCAATTTCTAAGGGCACATGAAGAAGTGTCTCTTCAAACAACTAATTCATCTTTGCATTCATTTATTTTTTTCTTCTCCCCCCAAGATTTATTGAGATATAATTGATATACAGCACTGTATAAGTCCAAGTATACATCGTAATGACCTCACTTACATATATTGTGGAACGAAAGGTATTTACTGAATAGCTATTATGAGCTGGTTAGGACAGAAATAGGTCCCCACTTACAAGGACCTCACGCTCTATTAGAGGGAAATAACCAAATGAAGGAAGGAGTGCAAAATACAGAAGTCAGTAGAGAGTACAGCAGAAATGCAAAGAAGGACTAATTGCACTGCAGGGCAATGGCTTGGGTGGGTGGAGTGAGGCTCAGGAAGGTTTCTAGAAGAGGCAGAGCTTGGATTGAATTCTGAAAGATAATTGTTAAGAAGACAATTAGGAAAGGCATTCCAGGCAAAGGGTGAAGCTAGCATGCAACTGAGATAAGGAGGAGTTGGGAGTGACTGGAGTAGTGTGCGAAGAGCAGTGAGCAGGGGAAGAAAGAGGGAAAACCTGGGGGTCGGGGGTAGGCTGAGGTAATAAATACCATGTCAGACTTTATGTGCCTTATTAAGAAGCCTGGAAGTCAGCTTGTTGGCAAATGACAGGATCATATTCTTTGGAATGACAATTGTGGCAGTAATGTAGAAGATAAACTGAATAGGTATAAGACAAGAGAAAAAAAGCTAAGTAGCAAGTAATTATGATGAAGGTAAAAGTTTCTACTTCCCAACCTCAGTGGGGATAGAGAGGAGCTGTAGTGAACACATTTTTTTTTTTGCCTAAAATTCTATACCCCATTTATTCTAGAAACAGCACCTTTTCTTTGGAGAATTGAACTAAGCTTCACTCCAGCCATTTTGTTCCTATGGCTTGCTGCCATGTTTTTAATATGCCATATAAAATCATACAAGGTCCGTCCAGTAATGTTCAAACATGTAATGTGAAAAATAGATACATTTATTGAAAATACAAGATACAGCAAACTTTGTATATAGGACAATGATACCTCAGTCCCCTTCAAAGTAGGACCTTGGGACCTCACACAGTTCTCCCAGCATCTCTTCCACTGTTCAAAACACTCTGCAAAATCCTTTGTTGGAATTGCCATCAGCTATACCATTGTATTTTTCTGAATCTTATGGATGGTCTTAAATCTATTCTCTTTCAAAGGTAATTTTAGTTTGGGGAAAAGGCAGAAGTCACAGAGCACCAAATCTGGGCTATGGGGGGCTGAGTCACCTGGGTGATTTGAGGTTTCGCCAAAATCTCTGCATGAGACGTGATGCGTGACCAGGCATGTTTGTTGTGACGAAGCTGCCAATCACCAGTCATCCATAGTTGCAGTGGTTTTCATTGTATTGCATCTCTCAACCAATGAAGAACATTGAGACAGTACTCCTTATTAATTATTTGGCCTGGAGGGGCATGCTCGTGATGGACAACGCCATCCCAATCAAAAAACACAGTTACCATGGTCTTGGTCTTGCTGAGACTTTGCTGCGCCTTCTTCAGGCATGCAGAACCAGGAAACTTCCCTTGGGATGACTGGGCCTTCATTTCAGGATCACAGCTGTAGACACACAATTCATCTCTGGTGATGACCTTCTTCAGGAAATCTGATTCATTGGTAGCGGTTTGAATGAAGTCATTAGCAACTGCAGCACGATGTTCCTTCTGCTCCAGTAGCAGAAGCCACAGAACTAATTTTGCTATGACATGTTTCATACCAAGATCCTGCATCGAAATCTCGGGCACAGTAGGTTTTGGAACCCTCAGATCAGCTTCTAGTTCTCGCACTGTCAGTTGCTGATCTTAGTTGATTGCAGCCCATACACCAGGGGTGTCAAACTCATTTTCACTGGAGGCCAAAATAATTTTAGGACTGTATAAATGTAACTATTCTTTAACTGTTATGGAGTTGAAATTACATTCGCCCCTTTGAAGGCAACCGCGAGGCTGATGTGGCCCCCAGTAAAGACGGGTTTGACACCTCTGCCATACACGTTCAGCATTCTCAGGTGTTCTGCTTGCTGCAGGCCTTCCAGAATGCGGATCACTTTCAACAGATTCTCGACCATCTTTGAAGCATTTGTGCCACATTTTTATTTGTGTTGCACTTATTGTACTGTCCCCAAAAGCCTTCTGAATTATCTGAATACTTTATGCAGAGGAATGTTCAAGGTTAACACAAAATTTGATGCAGATTCATTGCTCTACTCGGTCATTTTGAATGCAACAGCCACAGAGTACTCATGCTCACTCAACAGCATCAACTGCCCCCACTGACTAGTACAGTGAAGTCGTCATTGTTCACACATGCACATTCCAGTCTACTCTCCTTGGCTGCCAGCTTACATAAATGTTGCACACTGTTCTTGTTAGATTAACAATGGCTGGACTTTTTCAGGACAGACCTTGCATATTGTATGTATGACTGTTCAGGTGAGAGGGCAGGCAAGATGCACATGGGGGCTCAAATTGGACCATTCACAGTCCATAATCTCTTTATCACAGTTAACTGTTCCCAAGGGTCTCATGGAATTTTTGGATTAGGGACCAAGGAAGCCAAACAAGTCTTTCTTTAACAACTGATGCTATAAAACCTGGGACATGTTGAGGCCATGTTTCTAAGCATGTGGACCAGACAAAGCTGGTCTGTAGTAAGAGAGAAATGAAAGGGACACATGAGAATAGAAACAGAAGATGGAGAGATAAGGAGAAGTGATTGTATTTGAACCCCACTTCCTGTCTGTGGGTTCTTTGAAACGTCCCAGAGTCATTTATCTTATGGTTTAGTTCCTATCATTTTAGCTGATAGACTCCCAACTACTACAGGAAGAAATAAACGTAAGAGATGTTAAAGGAATAAATAACCAGGCTTGACCATCCTTTGAATATAGAGCTGAAAGAAAGTTTGAATATGAACAGTCCTGTGAAAAAAGGCAATAAAAAGGAAAAGTCCCCTAAAAACTAACCAGAGTTTCAAAAATTTTAAAATAGGAAGTTGTTCTACCAAATTTGAGACCAATAATATGACAGAACATAGAGATTCTATTTAGCTCTCACTCAACTCCAACTCTTTCAAATACTCCATTCCTTTCATGTTTAATCCTTTACCATTCAGTTTTAAAATCTGCTTCACACTTACGGAGGGGAGAAGGTTGAGGGTGTCACAAATGCACAATCTGTGACATTTCTGGTTCTTTCAAGCTCTAATTACTTCTCCCCAAAAAACCAGTCACCCAACTTCTCCAACAACACATTCATAAGGTAAGTTGTATGTTCTCAAACACTGAATATTTCTTCTTCAACACAAACAGCCCAATGACAAGCTGTAAACATCTAAGCATGTACCACAGGACACTCTCTGTTGTCCCTAACAAATGATTGTTGTTGCTCATTAAAAAGGAAAAGAACAAAATCCAGACTGCATTTGAGTCGCCTTGACATCACCCACCATGAGCGACCTCGGGGTCTGTTTCAGAGCCTCCAGACCAATACCTCCCCTCATCTACCTGACACCCCCACCCTGGTGGTGCAGCACAGAGGCTGGGCTGACTCCAAGGCCACAGGTTACTAGTGAGAAGGACTGGAGGGGCTCAAGGGTTGCAAACGTTTATTGTGCAGTCAGATGAAACTGGAAAGGTTGATAGGGTCACTCCAGGGGAAATGACCCTAGCCTGGGGCAAGGAGGTGGGGGTGGAAGGGGGCTTCATGACACTCTGTCTGGTCTAGTAGGCTTTCACTGTTCTGGGTTTGGAGATGGATCAATGCCAAGAGGCAAGGGAGATGGATCCCTTTTTTATCTGGGGCCTATAACCCATGAAACCGGGTCCCCTGTCAGCTACCTCTTTAGGCATCTAGATGCACACAACTACAGTGGGAACCCCTGGCTCTGAACAAAGCCAGGGAGAAGGTGAGGGGAGAAGGGTAGAGCCTGCAGAACTTTCAAGTAGAAACATGTGGCTCTATGTTTTGAAGGATTTTTTGTTTCTCTGGCATTTTTTTACAAATGTGATTTAGAATGACAAAGTATATTAGATTGTATTATTGTTCTAAATTACTCACTGCCCTCCCTGTAAGCAGATTACATGTCCTTGACTATGTGAATGTCGGGCCTCTCGTAGGGGGAATATAATTCCTGACCCAACTGACATCAGGTTTGGCCATGTGACCTGCTTTGACCAATTAAATGTGAACAAAGAGATATATGCCAGTTCAGAGCAGCAGCTTTAATAGGCCATTGCATGGTTTCCTTTCTTCTCCCCTCTGCCATAATAACAGCAAGTCCCAGACAGAGGCAATTCCTTGGGATTGGAGCCCAGATTGAAGACCCACAATACAGAGCCACAGCAGCTCTCTGCTGACATGGGACAACAGAGAAGTAAACCTGGTTTGTCTCAAGCCATTGAACTTGTCAGGTTGTTACTGCTGTATCACCTAGCACAAGCTGGCTAACAAACACAGTGGTTACTCTAAAGTAAACCTAGATTGCTACCTACTCTGTATCCTGTACTCACAATTTATCATACATCCTGCAGCCACATTAATGGCTTGTGTGTACAGTCTTGATCATGTAACTTTTCTATACAAAAATCCAAAATGATTCTTCATAGTCTACCAGATGAATGTCAAGATTCCCAACCCTCTATAAGCTACCTACTTTTCTAGTTTTTTAAAACACAATTTCCTTTCAGGGACTCTGTAACTAGAGTTTGTACTTCTAAAGAGATCTGTAATATAGTAAGAAATATATCATTGTTCTTCATCTCTGGTTCCTGAGTAATAGGAGTGTCTTTTTTTCTTGATCTAGAGCTCCTAAATCCCTTGGAATTTCCTGGTCGACAGTAACCTCTCTTGTTCTAACGAGGCAACTCATGGGAGGCCTTCAATTGCTTCAGGATGGGGGCTGGAGGCCAGAAAGAATGAGCCTCGATTAGCCTAGAACTTTGAGTCACACTCCATCTACTCTCCAGGAAAGGGAGAGGGGTCAGAGATTCTGTTAATAACCAATCATGCCCACATGATGAAACTTCCATAAAACCCCCTAAATGACAATGTGTTAGGAGGATAACACACCCCAACTCTAGAGAGACAGAAACTCCCGTGCTCAGGATCCTTCCAGACCTTACCCTACATACATCATCAGTTTGCTCATCCGTAGCCTTTATAATAAACCAGTAAACCTAAGTTCATGTTTGCCTGAGTTTTGTGAGACATTGGAGCGGCCTGGGGAAACCCTGATTTGAAGCAAAGTCAGTTGGAGGTGCGGGTAACCTGGGAACCCACTACTTATAATTAGTGTCTAAAGTGAGGACAATCTTGTGGGACTGAGCTCTTTACCTGTGGGGTCTGTGCCAACTCTGGGTAGTTAGTGTCAGAATTGAACTGACGTGTAAGACACCCAGTTGGTGTCCAAAGAGAACAGGAGCATTGCTTGGTGAAAAAACCCCCACACATTTGGTGTTAAAATTATTGTGAGCAAAGAAACAGTTTTCCTCTAACATCTATTTGTTTCTATTCCTCACATACACCTTGATTCCCATCCCACATTTCTTCCTTTTGAAACTCTACACATACTTGAAGCCCCTCTTCAAGCCCCACTTTAAGCTATAAAGCCTTTGTCCTCTGAAGTCACGAAGTACTGAAACAACGAATAATGAGGTTTATCATGGTTTATTTTCCATTAGTGTTATATATATTTAACCTTCCTGACACATTATAAATTCTAGAGAGCAAGAACTGCTTGAACCCCACAAATTCCTCATACAATACTTTTCACAAATGCTCTCAATTAATATTTGTCTAGTTAGTGACATTTGAATGGACAGTGAAAACGATTCCTAGGAAAAATGCACAGCAGGACGGCCATGGTGCCATTTCGTCCATGCAGCTGCAACACGCAGATGTAAAAGCAGAAATGTAGATGGAGAGGCAACAGTGGAGCAGGTGCGTTTAACTGCGTAGGGATACGGGCAAAAGCCCTAGAAGGATGCTGAAAAACACTCCATACTCAGCCATGCGTTGGTCTGAAACAGTGCTGTCCACCAGACATATATACCAACTATGTTACTTAAAATGTTTTTGTAAATACATTTGAAAATGATTTTAGGAATATAGTTTATTTAACCTAATATAGACAAAATATTTATCTTTGATGTCTTGTGTGTACTTTATACTTACAATACATTTCACTTCAGACCAGCCACATGCCACAGGCTCAAAAGCTTCCTGGGGCTGGGTGGCCGCTGTGCTGAACAGCATGGGTGTAGAACTCACCATTTTTGAGGCCAACATTTAGTTTTTAGAAATTCACAAAGCAAAGCAGTAGAGGCCATAGCAAATGATGGCAGTCACAGCTTGTAAAACAAATCTGAATGAAACTGCACTTCAGAAGACACAAGCTGTACATAATAAGATCTTCCCCTTCTCTTTTTTCTGAGTCATTTTTATAAAGCCAAGTTTATGGTACATTGATATGCCTTTTTAAAAGGACACTGCCTTCAAAAAAAAAAAAAAACCCAAACAGATACACAAACCAATGAAACAAAATTGAGAACCCAGAAATAAACCCACAGGCAAATAATTTTTGATAAAGGACCCCAAAAACATGAAATGGAGAAAAGAAAGCCTCACGCAAAAAAATAAAACTACACAGCTGTGTGTCACCATACATACAAATTAACTCAGAATGGATCAAAGACTTAAACATAACACCTGGAACAATAAAATACATAGAAGAAAACATAGGTACCAAACTTATGGACCTTGGTCTTGGAGAGGATTTTATGAATTGGACCTTGAAAACAAGGCAAGTAAAAGAAAAATTAATAGGAGCCCTGGCTGGTGTGGCTCAATGGATTGAGCACCAGCCTGCGAACCAAAGGGTCGCCGGTTCTATTCCCAGTCAGGGCACACGTCTGGCTTGAGGGCTAGGTCCCCGGTAGGCAACCACATTGTTGTTTCTCTCCCTCTCTTTCTCCCCCCCTTCCCCTCTGTCTAAAAATAAAATAAACAAAATCTTTAAAAAAAAGAAAAATTAATAAATGGGACTATATCAAACTAAAGTTTCTGCACAGCAAAAGAAACCATCAATAAAACAAAAAGTCAACCAACTGAATGGAAGATAATATTTGCAAACAACTCCAATAAGGGGTCAATACCCAAAATATATAAAGAACTCATACAACCAGACAACAACAAAATCTAAGGACTTGAACAGACACTTCTCTCAGGAAGACATGTAAATAGCCAACAGATACATGCAAAGATGCTCAACTTCACTAGCTATTAGGGAAACACAAATCAAAACCACAATGAGATACGACCTCACACCTATTAGAATGGCTATCATCCAGAAAACAAGTAATAACAAGTGTTGGAGAGGTTGTGGAGAAAAAGCAACCCCCATACACTGTTGGTAGGAATGTAAATTGGTACAGTCACTATGGAAAATAGTGTCAAGGTTTCTCAAAAAATTAAGAATAGAGTTACCACATGACCCGGCAATCCTTCCTCTAGGTACTGACCTGAAAAGTTTGAAAATAATTTTTTGTAAAGAGATATGTACCACTATGGTCACTGCAGCATTATTCACAGCAGCCAAGACATCAAAACAACCAAAGTGTCCTCTGATTGATGATTGGATAAAGAACATGTGGTACACACATGTGCATATACAATGGAATACTACTCAGTCATAAGTAAAGGTAAAATATTGCCATTTGCAACAACATGGATGAGTCTTGAAAATACCATGCTAAGCGAAATTAGTCAGATGGAAAAAGTCAAGAACCATATTTCACTCATGTGGAATATAAAACTGAAAGTAACAAATGAACAAACAAGATAGAAAAACAAACCAAAACTCATAGACACAGACAACAGAATGGTGGGTACCAGAGGGAAGGAGGGTGGGGGAGTAGAAAAGGATAAAGGGGGAGGGGTCAAATAGATGGAGATAGAAGAAGGCTTGACTTTGGGTGGTGAACACACAATGCAATATACAGAGGATGTATTACAGAATTGTATATTTGGAACCTATATAATTTTATTAACCAAAGTCACCCTAAGAAATTTAATAAAAATTTTTAAATGATACTAGGTTCATAAAGTAGCAACTTTATTTTGCTGTAATGTAATTTTCTTCTGTTCATGATTTTGAGGGATTAAACACCTTGATGTTTGGTGGTGTCTAGCCTCACTTGTAAATAAAATAAACAAAACATTAAAAGCAAATTTAATAAACAAGGTCAAATTGTTCAAATAAAACATACATTGACTTATAAATATTAAACTTAATGATCATGAACATAAATGGGCAACTAAGTAAAAAAGGATATAATCCTAAACAAAGTGATTTTGCAGATACTTAACATTTTGTGCAAACTCTTCCTTACTCCTTCCCCCGTCTCTGCCCCACAAAACCCACCAAGCAGAAAAGCAACTCTATAACCATGTGGTACAACAGGAAGTATTTACAACTGTACTACACTGGCACTCAGAAAAACTAAGGCTGGAGCCAACCTCTCCTACTGGCTGGTCTTGGTCAATTCATTCCTTAAGCTTCAATCTCCTTGGTCTTATGTAACAGGGTTAGAACGGTCTGAGCTGAGAAATGTCCAGCTCTGCAGTGTTCGTTTCACACACAGAAGGTGCTCAATAAACACGGAGGGAGGGAAGAAGGAAACAGAAAAAGGAGGAAAAATTTATTTGTTGTCCTTTACATATGCTGAATGTGGCTACACAGGAAGGCAAGAAACTTGTGCCAAATGTGACAAAGCATGAAAAGTGAAGGGTCCTAGAATGTTCTGGGCATTTGGCTGTCATCTGGGAGACCAGGAATGGGGTTTCTGAAGGCAAAGCTACTATGACCAAGGACATTTGCCTGTTCTCTCCCAGAGAGTACACCTAACAGCATAATTAGTACTCCACACATCTTTTTCCTCTATACTATCTCCTGCTAAAATCCAAAGGTTATGAGAAGGTAGCTAAACTAACAAGCAATTTCCCCCTCCTCTACTTGCAATAATAATTCTAAGACAAAAGCCTTGGACTTAAACTAAAGTCACACGGGTAAAGAAAAACACACCCATATCAACTCTGAAAATTATGAGACAAAGGCTCTTTTTTTTTTTTTCTTCTAAACTAAAGAGGCATAGAAAAGGTGTCCCCATGTTTCTCAAAACGCTACATTTTTTTAAAAAAGGGAACTAGAACACACTCTGTAACATTGCACAATATGCTGCTGTGGAAGAATTAAAAAGCATGCAGTTGGCCTACACTGAAATAAATGTTTCTCCGCTTAGGAGTCCAAATTTACTAAAAGTAACACCAAAAGGAAAATCCAAATATACAGTATAAGACAATTTATAAACAAGAATTTACCTGACCTTTCTAGAGCAGAGATTGCAAACCTTATTGGGCATCTATATCAAATGCTTTGCCAGCAATTCCAATTCAATCCACCCTAAAATTGAACCCATCAGCTTCTCCCTGCAACAAACCAGCTCTTTCTTCTTTAGTTCCTGCAGAATTTTCAGTCACTTTGAATCAAACTTCAGTCATGTTTTACTCCTTGTGCTATATTTTCTTCTCCTATATGCTGACAGCATCCAAGTCCTAGATACTTTATTTCTGCAACGTTTTGATAATTCTTCCCATGGCATCGCTCCAGTGCAGGCCCCTGTGACTGCTTCTCTGGTGCATTTTACTGAATACCATCTCCATCCTCCCCACTGACCAAATCAAACTCATTCTGTGCTCTGCTTTCAGATTAACCTTCTGAAAGGGAGCCTCAACTGCGCCACTGCTTTGTTCAAAATAGGCTTTTGAGAAATTGAAAGTATCAAGGACCAACCCTGGCATCATGTCTTTCACGGCTTGATAGCTCATACAATATTCCAATGAGGGACGTACCAGTCTGTGTATCCATTCCTTTACTGAAGAAAATCTTGGTTGCTTCCAGTTTGGAGCAATTATGAGTGAAGCTGCATAAACACAAATGTGCAGGCTTGTGTGTAGACAGACATCATTTGTGTAAATTCCTCGCAGCATGATTGCTTGGTCATATGATAATATGCTTAGCATTGTGAGAAACATCAAAACTATGTTGCAAAGTGGCTATGCCACTTTTCAATATCACCAGCAACAAACGAGAATTTGTGTACTTCACATCCTTGCCAGCTTTGGTAGTATCAGATTTTTGGATTTCAGTCCTTCTAATAGGTGTGGAGTAAACCTCATTGTTGTAATGTGCGACTCCCCAATGACATGTAATGTTGAATACTTTCATGTCTACATTGGCCATTTGTGTATCTTCTGTGGTAAGGTTGCTGTTTTTTCCCCATTTTTTATTTTGATAGTTCACCTTCTTACTGTTGAGTTTTGAGAGTTCTTTGTATGTTTGGGGTAACACTCCTTTATCAGATGTGTTTTACAAACATTTTCTCCAAGTCTGTGGCCTTCTTTTCATTCTCTTAACAATGCCTTTGTACAGCAAGCATTTTTAGTTTTAACAAAATGCCACTAATCAAGTTTAAGTTTATGGATCATGCTTTTGGTGTTGTATCTGAAAGTGATCACCAACCCTCAAATCTCCTAGATTTCTCCTATCTTCTAGAAGTTTATAGTTTTGTATTTTAAGTTTAGGTCTATGAGCCACTTTCAGTCAATTTTTGTGAAGGGTATAATGTCAGTATCTAGACTGATTTCTGTACATGTGGATGTCCAGTTGTTCTAGTACCAACTGTCCCTTTTGTACTTCATTTTAATATTCTCTGGTAACCTATCTTCTGTAGTTATTTAATTCTCTCTTTAGCTGGATTTATTCTGCTGCTAGACCCTAACACTAAGTTTTTTATTTTGGTTTGGGGCTTGTCAGGTTGAGAATTTCTACTGGGTTATTTTCCAAATCTGTTTTGTCACTTTTTACAATCCCCAGTCTCTCCAACAGTTTAAAATCTTATATTTTACCTTTTTGAATATAATAAGCACACTCCTATTAAAGTTCATGCTTAATAATTTAAACATCTGTGGGTCTATTTCTACTTAATACTGTCCCTGGTTTTTGTGCACGTTGCCTTATCTTGTCATTCACCTCTTCATCTTTGTGTGCTGAACACTGTATGTTTCAAACCATTTGTGGAGTCTATTAGAGACTTAGGGCTACGTTTGCTTCTGCCAAGTGCCTATGGGGACCTGCATTCTAGGATCACTTTGATCCAATTTTAATATTTGAGAGTTCCTCGATCACACAAAGATCTTGAACTACAGAGCAACACGTATAAGGACTGGTTTGCTTCTGTTCCACCTTTATACCCCACCCAAGGCTGGGTCTCAATCCACTTTGTCGGCCCAAAGTATGAGGAGTTTACCAAGCACTGCACTTCTGGCAGACCCTGAACTCCAACACATTTGTCCTGTAGGTCTGCTAGGCCCTGCAAGGCTGTCGTCAGAAACTCTGCTCTGCCTTTTAGCTGCTTTTATCTGAAAGGCATGCACCCGAACACCAAGTTAACCTCTCCAAGTGTCTACCTCCTCTTGGATCTTGGTCTGGTAATACCTCACTAAGGTGGTATTTCTCCAGTGCCTTCAAGTTTAGGTTTTCAATATCCTGCCAAGTCTTAGCTGTCCTCAGGTATGCGGAAGTCAGAACGGGATCCTGCATCGGATGAATTTCACAAATATTGTACTTCTTGTGGCCCTTAACCCAGTTGATTTTATATTATCTTGTGCAGACGCTCTCTAGCCCACCTCCCTTAGAATGCTAGGATCAGATCTGATTCACGCAGCACTTTTCTCCTGCCCAGAATAATTAGTTGATAAATTGAATCAACAGTCTTGTCTGATACTTTTGCTAATTATTCATGCCAAAATCTCATTGTTTTAAATCAATAAAATTTTGTTCTTATACAATCATCACTAAAAGTAACTTTCCCTCTTCTATTTGCTTTCAATATGTACAGCTTCTGCAAGAAAAGCCCTTATACAGTGTGGTATCTTTTTAAACAATTTAAAGCTATTGTGTCACTTATTTGATTTCAAAATGATTTTTATAATTTCCAGATGTTCTTTAAGGCATACACACATGCACACACACAAATGTATAAACATGACAACATTCATTTTATTTTGAAAATTTCATGACACTTCTTAGAAATCACTAAGCTATACACACTGGATAGAAAGGAACCAGAACATTTCTATGTATACAGAATTTGTGATCTTTTAAAAATTTGTTTTTGTGCCTCTTTTCATTTCAGTGTTTCTCCTTCACTAAGTAGCCACATATGGAATTGTTTAGGATTTCATTACCTTTTTCTGTGGGGAAAGAATTAAATATATCACAAAGTTGACAGTCTGTTCAGAAACTGACAGCAGGGAGAGAAGAGCTACTAAGGGGAATGCACATCTTTCTGAGTAATAGACACACTTTTTTGGATGCAAATTTGGGGGATTATATCCACATCAGTAATTCCTCAAAGAGAATTTCCTAATCTCCTTCCTCTCCCAAACTTGGCCAAGATGCCAGTGCTTATACCTCTGTCACAGCATATATTTCCTCTTTCTTAATGGGTCTTATAGTATTTGTTTGGTGTGTTTCTTCCTTGCTGGAGCCGAAACTCTTAGTGCCAAGGACAATTCCTATATTGCCTTCTATAAACATAAAGGATAGGACTTAGATTTTTAGTAGGTTTCCATACTCCAATTTTCCCTCATAACCCCAGAGTCAAGCAAGCCTAACCTATTCTGGATTCCTTACCCTCACCTTCGTACCTAAGATTCTGACCATATAAGGTGTGTGGGTGTAGCCTGTCTTGATCGCATCTTAGAAACAAAAGCTATAACCAGCATCATTGGTCAGGAGCTAGTTGAATTTCTTCTTCCTTATGGAACCAAGTGTCCCTTTGATACCCAATAAAATGCTCACTGGTAACAAAATCAGCCTTCAATTATTCAGGAGTTGGTCATTGGTATGCCCTGCTTCTCATATTCTTTTCCCCCACCTACTCTCTAACTTTTGGGCTTCTCACTGGTATACATGCCATCACAGGCTGGCCAGAGCAAGGGGGATGACTCCAATTAGTGGACTTAGTGATTGGCTAGAAATTCCAGTGGAGCACATAGAGTTGGTGGATAGTTGAAACTTTATGTAAGTTTGCAGAATTTCCTGGTATCAACCATTTTAAGGAGGACACAGAAAAGACAGTTGGTCCAATTAATAATCAGTTACACGCTATCACCCTAGATGTTACTATTTCATCCTTCCATTTTCATGAGCCTAATTTCATCATCAATAAAATAGGAACAGGAACCTTATAGTACCAGAGTATTAATACCAAGAATAAAATGTATGAAACTGGTTTGCAAATGTTGAGGAGCAGACTAATTTTATATCATTACCAACATTAATTGTTTGTTTACAGTTTAAGCTTTATATTAGAAAGCCAGTTTTTCTTCTCACAGGGAAAGGTGTTCCACATGCATAATTATAATGGATAAAATCCTGGATTTTTACACACTTAGCCAGTATGTATGTCAAATTTTGTAACAGTGCTTACCTTGGGAGGTTTCCTTAATGATAGAAACGAAAAATTTCAGTGGCAGAAGTAGAGAGGGTTGTCAACACAGCAGCCATATCAGAAGGTAGCAATGAAAGAGAAAAAACATAAGAGAAACTCAGCATCCTGGTAACGTGATCTAAAAGATACTGCAACCTCAAAAAAAAATCAACACCAAATTCAATTTACTGCTTGAAGTGATAAACTCTTACACTTGCTCAAAAATACAGCACAGGCATAATGAATTTCTTTCCTGGTTTAACGGAACAGATCCGGTCATTCAGGGCTATTTTTAATGATTCTAAAAGATGCCAACAGAAGAGCATCGAGATAAAGAAAGATGCTGCAATCATAGTGCCTGTGGTAAAATACTTTTAAATCAATATTCATACTTAAAATTTTAAAAAATTTGTATTAAAATGTATGTATAAGGAGGGACTCCAAAAATCCCAGAATTATCTTCTGGAGGGAGAGCTCCTTGTCATACAGGCTTCCCCCAGTAGGTGAGTGTTCTAGGAGCCCATCTGTATCAGTGTACCAGCTGGCATTGTTGTGAGAGGCTGTGTTCGGCTTCAGTGAATTTTTTTGAAGACTCTTTCAAAGCATTTGATCATTTCATGATAGGTGATTAATGAATGCACCTGCCCACATCATGCTGAGTGTTCAGCAGTTTTTGAGGCCCCCATGCTTCACCTACCCTATTCACCTGATCTCACCCCAAGTGACTTTTTTTTGTTTCCCCAGATGAAAAAAGTCCTTAAAGGGCAATGTTTTGCTGTGGAAGAGGTGAAACAAACAAACAAACAAAATGGCAAAAGCACTAAAAGGCATCAAAATCGACCAGTTCAAAAATTGTTTTGAGCAGTGGAAAAAAAAAGTCTCTATAGGTGTACTGCATCATATGGAGAGTACTTTGAAGGTGACTGGAGTTTAAACATGTAAGAATAAATACACAATTTTTTATAAATAAATTCTGGGTTTTTTGGGTCCCCCTAGTATATTTCTTCTCATATGCACTCCAATTTATAGGGGATTTTCCCATTTAAAAACCATATTTCAACTCTGAACAGAAATTTAAAAGCAAGTTACATCTTTCCCCATCAGCAACTACTCATACACTTTTAACAGTTTTGCATGTTCATACCTCAAAAATGACTAAAATTGCATCTGAAGAAAACTGTGAAAAGGAAATCATTTTGAAAGTAACAAACTGTTAGGCTGACTTGCTTTGTAAATGTTTTTTCCTCATGTACAAAATTAAGGTGCTGAACTATAAGTTTATAGTATGTGATCCTACGACAGTTCTTGGCCTTCCTGATATGGTCATTCTCAATGAACCTCCAATATCATCAATTCATAAACCATGAAGTTATTGTTAGATCATTAAGGGAAATAATCCCCATGGCTTTAAGCCTTCTTTACAGGGAAAGGAAATCATGAGGAAAGAAAATGGATTTTCCAGGGTGGAGGGCATGAAAATCCAAGGGTCCAGGCACAAATAGCATGTTGCCCTTTCTCCTTCACTGAGTCCAGCAGAGAGCTCTGAGACCCCCAATAAAACCCAGAACCCAGCAGCAAGGAAAGACTGTCAATGGATTCCACAGTCAGGTAGGCAATGCTAAACTTTTAAATCTAAGAAAAGAAAACCATGACATTTCTATAGTGATGAAATCGAAAAGTCATCTTCTTGAAATTCTATGAATTAGTGAACAGAAATAAGGCCTTATATCATTATTTTGGACAGTTAGGCATAATGAGAATGTGATTTTTCTCTTTAGGTTTTAGAGGGCAACTCTATCTAGAGAAAGTGGGATCTCTGGCTGCTTTCAAAGCAAGTCTCCACATTCTGTGTCTACCCTTTAAAACAAGATAAACGTTTATAGTTGTTATAATAAAAACGCACAAGTGTTTTTAATTCTAAGAAGCAGTGGATCTCTGCTCTGTGCCTAAAGTTTGAGGTTTCTGCCAAGAAAATTTCCTTAAGTGGAACACTGCTCTAGAAGGCATCTGTGCTGAGCAGGTATTACAATATTTAACTAAGCCTTCTCTAACTTTCTTATTTATTTTTAAAAAGCTACTTAAATCACTACTTTATTTAACAAAGGACAGGAAAGTCACTTGGTTTACAATAAGGCACTCATAAGAAAAAGCATGAACCACAGGAACTACTATAAAGGACACATGGACAAAATCAAGGGGGAGGGTGGAGGTGGGGGAGGGAGGGGAGTTTGGCTGGGGTGGGGTGGAGGGATGGGGAGAAAAGGCACACAACTGTAATTGAATAACAATAAAAAAAATTAAAATTAAAAAAAAAAGAAAAAGCATGAACCAAGCTCATAAAATACACCTGTCATATTTAGGATATGATGAACCAAGTAACCTAACGGGGCGGAACATGCTAACAGGAACTCCAGGGATCTCTCCAGAGTTCTCCTGTGCTTCCTTTATGCCACAATAAGCATCACCAGCATCAACGAACAAGTGCTGGTTTGTAGCCAGTAGTACAATAACCTCCTTAGCTGTCCAATAATAAAGTTATCCCTTCTTCATTGACATTCCAATGTGGTTTCCTTTATTCTTCTTAGGAAACCATTCCTACTTCAGCATTTTAAGCACTTAAAAAGTGTATCCCTCTTACTTGGAAAGATACGGGAATGCCAATATAATTCTACTATCCACTTTTGTTGTTCTGTTTGTTAAGAATAAATGTACACTGGGCAGCCTGGGAAGAAGGGAAGCCACTAACTTCATCTGCCACTACCCAATTACTAGTCATTTAGTTTAGAGCAAGGATCCTTACTATATAAGGCAAAGAAGTCCTCACAACACTACCTCCTTAATTGCTAAACCCTTATGAGTTAGGTTGCTTATGAGTTAGGTCACAAACATCCAAGTCTAATTCAGGACCACAGTTTAGTGTCCCAACCTCCGGAGGCTATATAGTATTCTTTGGTAGTTGTGAAGAAAAAACTTTCCAATATGAGTAATACTGATACTATAACCAAATATAGTATGTGATCTTTTGGAAAAAAAACTGTGATATTACAATGTAAAGATAAAAGTTTCATATACATATGAAAAAGGATGAATAGAAACATCTATCAGAAGCATAATCAATATTAAATATATATATTTAATTATGGCCTTTAGTTGATTATATCAATAAAATCTTATCAACGAAGAGTTCTGTCCTACTCTGTCAGGTCCAGCCTATTGCTGAGATACCTATATGACTCAATCACAGAAAGAGGTACTACCCCTGACTAAGCAAACATCCAGTGAACTACAAAAAACATCCCTTCAAACAGACTGAACTGACCTCCGACATGGGTGTGCGTGGCTGCTTTTTAGAAAACAAAGAATTCCACTGACTCTTGGCTAAAGGCCTGTGTACTCCTGACCACTCTCTTCTACCCACCTTCTCATTCATCCTCAAAAAAAGCCCTTGATTTTAATTATGCGAGACTCTATAAGTTATCAGGAGAAAGAGAGTGTGTGTATATTCTAAAGAAATACACTGAACACTATTTGACATTTCAGAATCTAGCAAGCTAATAATGTTTCTAGGTCCCAGGATTTGAAGAAAAAAATAGGAGATGCTGTTCTATACTAATAGTACAGTACATCTATTTTGCAAAAACTGAAGCTTCTTCCCTTCCCTCCCGGGACAAGGGAAGTCAATAATCTCCTCAAGTCACCCACACCGTGTGCATTCCCCCCCAACTCATGTGATTTACATGCTTTTCTCCCACTTTTGTCTCCCTGGTCCGCCTCATCAAATTTTCTCTAAGACCCAGCTCAAGGCTCAATTTTCTCAGTTCTTTACCAAGTGTTACAGGCCACTCTGACCTTCACCCCTCTGATACTCCAGTATTCCTGCCGTCAACAAAACAGCGTAGCACTCGCTGCCACACAAAGGCAGAAACTCGTCTGAATATCAGTAATTTTATCTGTACGGTATTTGAATCTAATGTGTCCTTAAGATTTAAATTCCATGAAAGCAGAGGCCATCCCACATGCTAATTTCACCATCTCTGCTCCCAATCTCACATATTCATGTAGGACTGAGAACATTAAAAGAACTGAGAAATGATTTTTTTACATTAGTGAGTTAAAAATAATCCAGGTGTGAGGATTTACTTCGATCACCACCTCAATCCCACAATACTGTGGCAAGACTGCTTGCAATTAACCGCAGTGAAGACCTAGAGATTGCTAAAAATTGTAGACTATTTCCAATGGCTTACTTAAAAATAATTATTTCTCTAAACCAGCATTTCATACAGATAAGTTCAATGGGATGTTAACAAGGGCCAAACCCGCAAAAGCTTCTGAAGTCCACTAAGTTCAGGAACACACGTTCAGTTTTGTGAGGCTAGAGAATGTGCACACATACAAATAAGACTGTAAAAGATAAGTTGAACCTATGTTGGGCAAGGTCTTAAAAAGAGAGTTGGTACTTAATTTAGTAGGTAGTACAGGCCTGGAAAGCTTAACAGGAGAGTGAAATAAAGAAAGCGGTATAAACAGTATATTACAGCAACCCTATATAGCTGGAGGTTTTTTCCCCACATTTCACACTGAAACATTTCTGGGTCAAGGAGTCTTCTGTCCATTAATTACAGCCTACTGAATAGAGTTAGCCATTCAGAATTTAGATGGCCAAAGATCTCAATGTGCACAGCCCTGATACCAGTCTATGTTTCCAGAGACATGAATGATCAGTGTGTTATTCTAAACACAAATTTCATTTCCATGTATTAACTCTTATTAATGATTGTTGGAAAATGCTGTAACCTATATCTGAAAGATACATAGCTAACTGACCCATAACTCCTGAACATTAGTCTATGGATATGACTTTTATTTAGCCCTTGATGATCACTTTCCGCTTGGTCACTAAATCCTGGGTCACTAAATGATTCAAGAGCTCTGTTAACCAGTAAGTATTTACTGAGTACCAATTCCCACACTGCACATTATAGGTGCTTTGAGGAATATTTTAGAGAAATGGGGCATAGCCTCTGACCTCAAGAAGCTTAATACCCTGTGAGAGACATAGGTGCACATGGGCATAGACAGTGATAAGTGTCACAGCACAGACAGCAACAGAGACCTATATTATGTCAACAAATATTTAACACCAACTGTGCGCTTTGTCAAGCTACAAATATAAATTAAACATGTTGCCTTTCAGACAACACAAAACTGAACTTGTACACACATACTACAATACAACGTGATATATACACCAGCAACCCCCAAAGAGGGCAAGATCAAGAGGGAAAGAGGGCGGGGATTTTCTCTCTAAGTAGAAACCTCCTAAGCAGAATCTAGAAGGTTGAATAGACACTAAGCTGAAAAGGCAAAGAAATGGCGTTCCAGGAGCAGGACCTGTGTGTGCCAAAAGCACTGATGTACATAGCCCGCTTAGGACCGGAGAGTCGTAGGACTGTTCTGTCACTGAGCTCCTAGAAGACAGACATGGTGGGACATAGGATGATACAGGGTTAGGGTTTTGTCAGGTAGGTGGGTATAAAATTCCAGCTTCAATCAGCATTAATTAACTGTAGTTTGAAGATGAGTTTATATACTTGCATACCAAGTTAACATATTGATATATTTAAAACATATAACAAGCACTTCTATGAATTATAATAAATAGAAGGAATTGTATATGCATTGAAAGCCTATGAAACCTATCACAAGAAGAATGTTAATGCCCAAAATATTAAATGCTTATGGGAAGCTACAGCAAAATTTTCTGAACATGTAAAGAAGCCAATTCATTCAAGGGAATTATTACCAATCAGAACAGACCTTTAACACCAACATATCTGATTTGCTTTGGAAGAGTATGTCTTCTAGACTCTACTAGGTTTAAAATATATGCTTAATGTCATTTTAAGATTGTTTTTCTCCTAATCCCCTATTTGCTGTAAGACTCTGATCTTGCCACCTGTGAACTGTGCTAACTGATGCCTTTCAAGAACACAGTCCCTGGCAAGAGGCTGCTATGGGTCAATGGGAAGACCCAACAGGGCATGGGCTGGGGAGAGAAAGAAGCAAAGTCAGGAGGAAGATGACAGACTAGGAGAAAAGAGCAAGGTAAGAATCTCATGGTCTAGATAAAGTTAAAAGGCAAAGATGCTGATTACAGTTGATGAGTGAGATGTGATATTTCAGAAGTGAAATGTTTCCGGGCAGTAAACTCTAACCTAGTCACAGCAGTATGTCTGTAAAATGTAATGAACAATCATTAATGACTAACACTGAATGGAGTTCTAACCATGTTCCAGGTATGCTTGTTAGTTCTACCTGATTTCATGGGTTTAAAACACTTGATGATCCTACAAGCCTCTCTTTACTATCATTTTCCAGGTGACAAATACTGAGATACGAGGTACAGAGATTGTATGACTCGCTTAAAGTCACGGAGTTAATTGGCAGCAGCATCATGATTCAAGCCCCGGCAGTCTGGCTGTAGCGTCCCCTCACTCAGAACAGCTACAGCGTATTGCCTCTCGAGTCTACAAGAGTTTAGTGAAAGCTTTTTGAGCCAGGGCTAGGATGCTGGACAGCAATCCACGTGGATGCCCAATGACGTGGGTCATCCGTGTCCACATGGGTCATCCATGTGGTTAATGGCATCAACGAGTCCTCTCTGTGGCAAGGTCCTTCATGAATGTATAAGAGAATCTCAAAGGAGGAATGTTTTTTACATGAAAGAAAGGGATGTGGTAGCAATGTGGTTAGCGGAAGGCTGCAAACTCCCATGGAAATTGATCACCACTGGAGAGAACTCTGAATAAAGCCACAAACTATGCATGTAGTGTTTTGGAAGTAAATCTTAGGCATGAAACAGCTAAAACAAAGGCGGAGAGTAGAAGATAAGTTCATGAAGCAGCAGGCAAACAGAGGTAACCGAAAACGTAAAGGCAGAAATAATAGGCAGCAACCACAGTGCAGACAGCACTCTGTGCCGCACTGAGAATAGTTCTTTGATTCGTTCTAGAAGCAATTGCTGTGGAAGGCTGGTGCAGTGAGAATAACATGGCCAGACCTGTTTGAGGGAGGATGTGATTGAGGCCCTACCACCAACAGAGTGAGCAGTGAGAGATGTACTATGACCCTCTACTTGCCCCCCCTCCCCACAGCCAAGTAGTGGTGCCAACTTTCATGGTGTGTAAGTTGGCACCACTGCAAAGGCAAGTGAAACAGTAGCAAGGAAAGGAGAAAACAAAAAGATGATTTGAAGGCAGAATCTATAAGACTTGTTGGCTAATGAGCCACCCACCTGGCCTCCCCACTACATTGGTAAGGACGGAAACACAGCTGTAGGGTTACGGGATGACTTTATATGGCACTTCTGTCACAGGCACTGAGATGAGATAAATGAAGGGGAAAACAGCTTCAATTATCTTAATATCTAATGTGTTGCTGAGTTTAAATTTTTTAATCCTGAATGCATTTATAATAAAACACTAACAGTCCCAAAATTCATTTAAAGAAAACTGCTTCTTTTTTAAAAAGTTATTCTACTTAACCTGCTCTTATTTTCAATAAAAGTCAAAAGAAAAACTATATTACTTTTGTACTTGTGGAAAGATTTGTGGTTTGATTTTTGGTATATCTGGACTACATCCTTCTGGCATAACTAAATTTGGCTATAATTTCTGTAACAGGTAATTGGATTTGGAGCCAAACAACTCGAGCTCTGCCACCATTTAACTCTGTTGATCTTGGGCAATTTTATTTAACCCCTCTGAACTTCAGTTTCTCTGTCTCTGAAACTGGAGTAGAAGGGCACTCCTTCAGGACACTTGAAGGAGTGCACGTGATGGCAAGGGTAGCACCACACACAGTAGCACAGAGTGACTGCTCGATAAACGTCAGATGCTGTTGTTGTTACAACAAATAGCCCTCCGGGATAATACATGCAAAATGTCAACGCAGCTCAACTGAATCTAACGCAGGAGAAAGTTACTTGGAGTTAAAGAGTGAGAGCACTTTTTTGGCAATAGAGAAAATTTATTTTCACAAAGACAAAGGAAACGTAGTGTTCAAAATACAGTCTTCAAACGAGGACAGCAGATGCTGACAACTGTGGGAGCACACTAATGGATACATGGATGATCATTATACTCTTAGGAAAAGTTTAAGATGTTCAAAATGTTTTCAATGTTCAGAAATTGCTTTCAGAGGAAGAAAATACTGCAACACAAAACTGAATGCACAATGTTCTGAGTCTTGACTGTCCTTGCTGGGCAGATAAGAATGACTGGGAGGGTCGGCAGCAGCTAGGACCACCTGGCAGCACTCGAGACCGGGCCTGAAAGGTGCCATTCAATTTGCCTCAGCAACGGCATACCTTAAAGGGGTGTATAATATTAAAATTTTGAGGGAAAAATGCTCACTGTGTTGTCAATGACACAGTAGTTTCAGGTGATGAGAGCACTTCCAAAACAAGGGTTCTTTCCCTTACCAGAAAAAGAAACTTTTTAAGACATGTACAATAAAGAAAGGGAAAGAACAGAGAAAAAACTTGGAAATAACTTCTAAACACATATAAAGTTGGACACTTTTAATAACTAAACTATGATGCTAATGTTTTTAGCAAAGAGGTAAGAGCAGGTGCATAACTGCAAACACCTTAGCAAACTTCACAGGGATGATCACATGTGACATCTGGTTCCATGTACCGCTACAGGGATATAATAAAATTCCTCTGACAGCCACAAAGTGGCCACAGGAATGATTTAAATTATAAAAATGGACTTTATTCAAAAGGGCCTAATACTTAAATTTTTGCCATTTCTTTTCTCAGTCTGTAAAGCAGTCAATCACTAGTTGAAGGACTCAGAAGCACTGTTTTAGTACCTGAAATGCCAGCAATGAAAGGTCAGGGGTCACCACGAGAAACAGAACCTGAGGGAGCGAACAGTTTTGGTTCCTTTTCCCAAAGTGACACCTAGAATTTTGAACTGAGTACCAAAGACCAGATTCACATTATCAATGTAAGATGTGCCCAAAAGACCAGGACACACACTGGCAGTTGACAGTTTCACTGATGAAGTGCACTGGAATGACTAGTGAGACAAGGTGATTTTTTTTAAAAAGCTATTCTGTTAGTCTTTGTCCAAAACAGTTTTTCCAATAAAGGTATATCAACTTTATAATAGAAGCAATAAACTTTTGAAATAAAGTGAATAAAACCAGCAAAGTCCTACAATTCCCACTGGAGGTTTCAACAGTTCAAGTATTATATATTAATTTTACCTTAAAACTCTAATGAACCCAAAAATCTTTTGGGTTTGCAAGAGTTTGTAAATACAATGCAATACAATTTCAGTTTTTCAAATCATCACTTTCTTTCTGCACAGTTGCACAATATGTGTGCTGCTCAGCAAG
The DNA here is from genome assembly GCF_022682495.2 of Desmodus rotundus. NCBI lineage: Eukaryota > Metazoa > Chordata > Mammalia > Chiroptera > Phyllostomidae > Desmodus > Desmodus rotundus. The sequence continues at coordinate 75,430,394 of NC_071389.1, read as the reverse complement.
ACTCAGGGTTAATGATTTGGGCCTCACCACCCCCACTGACTAGGCAGAAGACGCACGGTGGTGCCTCTTCATGTGGACAGACCACCGCGCTCAGGCTGCAAGTCAAGTGGCCTGAAAATAATTAAAGGAACTCTTGTTAAAGGTCCTAATCAACCAATCTGTGAGCTACCAATCTCTCCTAATATCAGGTTCATCTCCACTATGACACTAATAACTGTAAATACACTTCTAATAAAACTCTGCTTGGCTAAAAATATTTTTAATTAAAAAATATTGAATGTCATTCAGGTTGAGCCTAAAACCTAAATACCCAAACCTTGAAGGAAGGGAGAGGGACTCGAGGCTGAACCAATCACCAATCACCAATCACCAATGGCCAGTGATTTAATCAATTGTGCCTCCACAGTGAAGCCTTCATAAAAATCCTCATAGATGGGTTCAGAGAGCTTCCAGGTTGCTGAACAGGTGGAGGTGCTGGGAGGGCAGAGCACCCCGAGGGCATCGAAGCCCATTTCTCCTGCCTTACCATATCCATCTCTTCCACCTGGGTGTTCCTAAGCTGTCTGTTGTTTTTTTTTAATAATAAACTGATAATCTAGTAGATAAGCTGTTTTTCTGAGTTCTGTGAGTTGTGGTAGCAAATTATCAAATGTGAGGAGGGGCTCACGGTAACCTTCCATTTATAGCCAGTAGTCCAGAAGACCAGGTGACAACCTGAGACTTGTGACTGGCATCTGAAGTGGGGTGGGCGGACAGTCTTGTGGGACTGAGTCCTTAACCCGTGGGACCTGATGCCAACTCCAGGTAAACAGTGTCAGAATGGAACTGGATTATAGGATGTGAACACCGGGTGGGTGCTGCAGAGACTGGAGAGTGGTCTGTGTGAGAAAACCACTGCACACTGGATGGCCAGAAATACTGAGAGTGGAGAAACAGAGTCAGAGTCTTTTCCCCTTTATGGTGGTTAGAACCTGGACAAAATCTGGAAACATGCCCAGGCCCCATGCTCCTCACAGTGCAGTCTGAGGGCTGCTGGCATAAGACCATAAACTGTTAGTGGCCTCAGAGGAGATAAGAATCTCTCCACGGTACAACCACTCTGGCCTTCCTTTCAAGGTAAAATACCACCAAGCCACCCTCCTCCACATTTACAAAAGTATCCATCCCTGGGATGGACTGAAATCGAAAAGGAGAAAGGAATGGTCCTAAAAGTTTGGTTTTTTTATTCAATATATTTTATTGATTATGCTATTACAGTTGTCCCATTTTCCCCCATTTATTACCCTCCACCTTGCACACCCCCTCCTACCTGCATTCCCCCCCTTTAGTTCATGTCCATGGGTCGTACATGTAAGTTCTTTGGCTTCTACATTTCCTGTACTATTTTTAATCCCCCCTTCCCTATATATTTTCTGCCTACCATTTATGCTACTTATTCTCTGTACCTTTTCCCCTCTTTCTCCCTCCCACTCCCCCACTGATAACCCTCCATGTGATCTCCATTTCTGTGATTCTCTTCCTGTTCTAGTTGTTTGCTTAGTTTGTTTTTGTTTTAGGTTCAGTTGTTAATAACTGTGATTTTGTTGTCATTTTACTGTTCATATTTTTTATCTTCTTTTTCTTAGGTAACTCCCTTTAACATTTCATATAACAAGGGCTTGGTGATGATGAACTCCTTTAACTTGACCTTACCTGGGAAGCACTTTATCTGCCCTTCCATTCTAAATGATAGCTTTGCTGGATAGAGTAATCTTGGATGTAGGTCCTTGCCTTTCATGACTTTGAATACTTCTTTCCAGCCCCTTCTTACCTGCAAGGTTTCTTTTGAGAAATCAGCTGACAGTCTTATGGGCACTCCTTTGTAGGTAATTCTCTGCTTTTCTCTTACTGCTTTTAAGATTCTCTCCTTATCTTTAATCTCAGCTAATGTAATTATGATGTGCTTTGGTGTGTCCCTCCTTGGGTCCAATTTCTTTAATATTGCTTGTAAGAAGCCAATGAGAAGTTTCAAAGGAAATTTTAATTTCTATGTAATCAACTGCTTAATAAAGACTATATAATAAAATGCAAAACGAGGTGAATATATGAGTATATCCACAATAACTATTAATCCAACATAATGATGTCCATATAGTCTATATATGTATTTCCAAAATGAAAATGGGTACACAAAGCAAATGGAAAGTTTTATAAGTTCTATGACATTATTTTATTCAATCACTATCTATCAATAACAGCTCTCCTGACCATTTTTTGAACATTGTCAAGGAAAGTAACACCTGAATAGTTCGTCCTGGCTAACAACACACAGCCATCTACAGCTGTGGGCCTTGGGCCTGCGGAAAGCCCATGGGCACGGTCCTCTCTGCGGCGAGGTCTCCAGGCCACTGCACAGAGCTCCTGCTCCTAATCACGATGGCTGCAATTCCCAGTGCGCGAGCCCGGCAAGAACTACACCAGGTTAATCAAAACAAAACTGAGCAGAGAGAGAAAGCAGGGCTCTTATGCAATTTTCTTGCTGTGTCTTCAAAGGTATCATGCAGTAAAGCTTTTGAAAAAAATGTAACACAAAGCACCAATTCTTGACTTAAAGTCAAGAATTAAGATAAAGAATTAAGCACCTCTGGGGGGCCATTCTTAGGCTACTTCTCAGTCTACCTGCTACTACTAGATGACCAATTAATATGCAGTTTGGAAGGACCATGTATTTAAACATCGATTGTGTTCTTATTTCCAAGATTAATTTTCCATTTAAATGAGTTTGTATCTTGGTAACATATACTTATGACAACATGATTATGACTGCATAAACAGCATTTAAACTTTCTACATTAGGGGGTCAGACAAAAGCAGGGATATTGGCTGAATAATCCTAGTAGACATATACTTGGGCCTTCTATGAGAGCCAGTCCAGCAGGGTGGTTAGAAGCAAAGATGCAAAATAAGCTGTTCATCTGGGGACCTACTCTTGCCTCTACCACTTTCTACTGATGTGACCTTGGATGTGGTGTTCAAGCTCTCAGTACCTTGGTTTCCTCACCTGTCAGAGTTGTTGTGAGGGTTAAACAAATATATGTAAAGCCTTTAAAAGTATCACGGTAACCCAGGTGATTAAAATATCTCCCACTTCCAGCCATTTATTTTACCTACGATCTCTTTCTTTCCATTTGCCATAGAAACAGGTGGCAGTGCTGATGCCAGATGCTTATGAACTCTGAGAGCCTGCCAGACCCACCACCTTGAGAACTGCAGAACCAGACACCCGGACTCTGCAGCCCACACACACTGTAAGATCCCTGTGTAGAATCATTGAACTTCAAAGTCGCATTGAGTCAAACCATGAAGGCAGGAAGATTACAATTCCAATCAATCCCATTTCTAATATGAAAAAGATTTTAGGAAGCATGCTAACTAGGCAGGATGGCATTTCTCATCCCCATCCCCAAAACAGACATGGGAGCTACATGTGAGCCCCTGCTGATAATGTGTTTGTGATGAGACCCGCACCAGTGGTGAACATTCATGGCTGTATTATCCTCTGTATGAAGAAGCATGAGGCGAAAAACCTGCATCATGGACAGCAAACCAGGAACAGTTTGATTCTAGAGCCCACATATATCTAAAAGCCTTGGCGGAATCCACGGGTCAATTTTAAATTCACAGCACTGAAAAGAAATGAGCTTTCAAGCCAAGAAAAGACATGGGGGAAACATCAATGCATATTACTAATTGGAAGAAGCTGATCTGAAAAGGCTACTATACTGTATGATTTCAACTGTATGATATTCTGGAAAAGGCAAACTATGGAGAAAGTAAAAAAATTAGTGATGGCCAGGTGTTGCTGGCAAGTGGGGATGGGGGCAGGGCAGGTGAATAGATGGCACAGACGATGTTTAGGGCAGTGAAAACACTCTGTATGATACAACGATGGATAGATGTCATGATACATTTGCCCAAACCCACAGGTGTACACCACCACAAGTGAACCCTACCTAACGTAAACTATGGATTTGATGATGATGTGTCATTGCCGGTTCAACTGTAACAAGGTGCTACCCCAGAGCAGGATGCTGATAATGGGGGAAACCATGCATGGAGACACGGGGTATATGAGAAATCTCTACCTTCCACTCAGTTTTGCTGTGAACCTAAAATGGCTCTTAAAAACCAGTTTTGATTTAAAAAAGAAATTTTTTACCTAAGCAAAAAACAAAAACAAAAACAAAAACCTGTCTAATCATACTGCACGTGTAATCCCCCTACAACGCCTATCACCATCCCAGAGCAGAACTGACTACAGGTAAGTCTGAGACTGATTCATGAAGGCTGAGGACTGCTAAAACAGGTCACATTGACGCTACAAACTCCCTGAGGACAGCTGCCATGTCTGGACCATTTTTATTACTCCAAACCACTTAACAGCATTTTCTTTGCATGTACTATTCACATGGTTTAAAAAGTATACAAACAAATATTTTCCTTAACATGCAAACTTACAACATGACCCAATGAAAACCATTATTGTCAGATTCTTGAGAATTAAGTATTCTCCTCAAAATTTATAGGAAACTCATTATTTGTGGAAGATATTTAGAGATTCAAAACAAGAAGAAAGTCCAAGGAAACTGACAGGTAAAGAAATGTCTTTAGTCTAAAGGAGAGTCCGAGGTAAGAGCAAGAGGCAAGTTTAGCAGGTTCTTATGATATGCACTCTCCAACTTATGACAGTTTGACTTAAGATTTTTTTTAACTTTATGATGGTGCAAAAGTGATACACATTCAGAAGAATCCATTCTTTGAATTTTGAATTGGAATCTTTTCCTGGTCTAGTGATATGTGGTACAATACGGTCCTGTGATGCTAGACAGCAGTCATGAGCCCTGCTCCTCGTCAGTCACACGACCACGAGGGTCAACAACTGATACTCCACAACATACTGTGTTGCCAGTGTTTTCTGAATACTGTGTTTTGTGTTTTCACATCTGCAACATGCACATTGGTGTCTTATGGTTCTGGTGACAAGAAGAGAAAGACAATGACTCTTGAGATGAAACTCAAGATAACTGCCCAACTCTACATTAATGTAAGGGATCTGATCATGTTTAAGGTAGGCTAGGCTAAACTATAATGTTTGGCAGGGTTAGATGTATTAAGTGCATTTCAACTTATGATATTCTCAACTTACAGTGGGTTTATTGGGATATAACCCCATTATAAATTGAGGAGTATCTGTATAACTGAGAATTATCAATAAAAGAGTACCACTGCCTTAGCAACTTAGTTTTCTCCTTCAAAAGGCATCAAGAAAAAGGGAAAAATCAGTTCACTAAACTAAACTCAACTGGAACAAGTTATTATAAAACCACCTTGCTAATTCAATATTGGAATGAGCCAGATCAACCTCAAATAGAAAAACAAAATGTTCCATGGCTGGACACTGTACCTGTCACCTCATGGAGCTGCTACTGGGCTCAGTAATGCCATCTCTGAGGCCACTAGAGATGGATTCCAGAACACTATACTCATGTATTCTACTCTATGGGAAGGAGAGAACCAGTATTACTGAGCATATTCTGTATATTACACACAGTCTGGATAACATATATTATTCAATCAGTTGTCACTACTAGGTGAGGTGGGATTTATTAGCCCCCTTTCTCAGATGAGTGAACTGCCCACCAGCCTAAGTAAATGGAAGAGCTAGGATTAAGACTTGAGTTCAGATCCAAGATGGCAGAGGAGTAAGTAGAAACTACACTAATCACAGGACCAATCTGAATTACAACTAAATTGCAGAGAAATCATCCTGAATAACCAACTGAACACTAGCTGGAGAGAAGCCTTACAACCAAGGATAGAGAGAAGAAATCACTTCACCACAACAAGACTGGTAGGGAGTGGCATGGAAGGGCTGATTGAGCTCCCATGGATGGCAGCAGAAGTTCTGGATGGATATTTTAGGGTCCAGGGGTTTCCCCCTGAGAAGTATGGGGTCGAAACTCCAAGCTGGGCTCCCCAGCCTACAGCACCAGAGCTGGAAAGGAACCCAGGTAACATCCAGCTGTGAAAAGGAGCAGGGTTTCTGTCTGTCAGGGGAGATGGATAGAGACTCAGAGGCCTCAGAAAGGGCCAACACATAAAATTTCATTTGTAGCCATTTACCCTGGGCTCCGGCAGAGAGAGGGCAGAGTGAACTAGAGACGCTTGAGGAGAGTCTGGGGTGGGTGGCTCTGGGGAAGGAACAGCGCTAGGATCCCTGTGCTGGGTCATCCCCCATACTGCAGAAGCCATCTTTCTCAGGAAGAGCACTCCTCTCCAAGTGGCGTGAGGGGAAGCAATAGCCTACCTAAAGGAATTGCTCTGCCCCACCCTGTGGTGCATAAGCCAGGCTGCTGATAACAGCTTGAGACTACATCACTGATCACTTTAAAAACTCATGTGGAAAATACAAAGAAGCAGCAAAAATGGGAAGACAAAGAAACAGACCCCAAATGAAAGAACAAGAGAATTCTCCAGAAAAAGAACTAGATAAAATGGAGGCAAGCAATTTATCAGACACAGTTTAGAGTAATGATTATATAAGGACAGTCAACAGCATGAAAAAAGATATAGAAGGCATTAAAAAAGGACCAGTCAGAAATAAAGAACGCAGTATCTAAAATAATACACTGGAAGGAATAAAGAGTAGGTTAGATGAAACAGAGGACCGAATCAATAATTTGGGAGACAAGGTATGAAAAAACAATGAGATAGAGCAGCAAAAAGAAAAAAGAATTTTAAAAAAGGAGGAGAGCTTACGAAACATTTTGGACACCATGAAGCATAACAACACATGCATGATGGGAATACCAGAAGGAGAAGAGAGCGAGCAAGGGATCAAGAACTTATTTGAAGAAATAATGACAGAAAACTTCCCTAATCTGGTGAAGGAAAAAGATACATAAGTCCAAGAAGCACAGATAGTCCCAAACAAGATGGACCAAAATAGGAGTATACCAAGACACATCATAATTAAAATGGCAAAGCTTAAAGACACAAGAGAGAACCTACAAGGGAGCTCTAATTAGACTGTCATCTGATTACTCAACAGAAACATTTCAGGCCAGAAGGGAGTGGAATAAAATATTCAAGGTGATGAAAAGCAAGGACATACAACCAAGGCTACTTCACCCAGCAAGGCTATCATTTAAAATGAAGGAGAAATAAGAAGCTTCCCAGACAAGAAAATGCTAAAGGAGTTTGTTAATACCAGACCAGTAATGGAACACAGGTTAAAGGTCTTTCATTATGAAGAAGAAGAAGAAAAAGAGAAGGAAAAAAAATCAAAGAAAATAGTCTAACAATAAAATGTCACTAAATACGTATCTATCAGTAATCACCTTAAATGTAAATGGCTTCAATGTTCCAACCAAAAGACACGGGGTAGCTGAATGGATAAGAAAACAAGACCCATATATATGATGCCTCCAAGAGACCCATCTCAGATAAAAGGTACACACAGACTAAAAGTAAAGGGATGGAAAAAGATATTTCATGGAAATGGAAAGGAAAAACAAGCTAGGGTAGCAGTACTTATATCCCACAAAAAAGACTTTAAAACCAAGGCTATAGAAAGAGACAAAGGAGGACACTAAGTAATGATAAAGGGAACAATCTAACAAGAGGATATAACCCTAGTAAACATTTACACACCCAACATAGGAGCACCTAAATATAAAAGGCAAATCTTGATAGACATAAAGGGAACAATAGACATAAATACAGTCATAGTCAGGAATTTTAACAATCCATTGACTTCAATGGATAGATCTTCCAGACAAAAAGTCAACAAGGAGACAGCAGCCTTACATGATACATTACATACATCAAAAAAGGTTTAACTGATATCTTCAGAGCACTTCATTTCAAAGCAAGAGAATGTACATACTTTTCAAGTGCACATGCAATGTTTTCTAGGATAGACCACATGCTTGGCCACAAAACAAGTCTCAATAAATTTAAGAAGACTAAAATCATATCAAGCATCTTCTCTGACCACAATGCTATGAAACTAGAAATCAATCACAAGAAGAACACCGAAAAACACACAAAGATATGAAAGCTAAATAACATGTTATTAAACAATGAATGGGTCAAAAATGAGATCAAGGAAGAAATCGAAAGATATCTAGAAACAAATGAAAATAAGGACACAACAATTCAAAATCTGTGGGACACTGGGAAAGCAACCCTAAGAGGGAAAACATAGCATTAAAGGCCTATCTCAAAAAAACAAGAAAAAGCTCAAATAAACAATCTAACTCCACACTTAAAGGAACCTGAAAAAGAACAACAAAGACTGAAGTGAGTAGAAGGAAAAAAATAATAAAGATCAGAGCAGAAATAAATGAAATAGGGTCTAAAATAATGATGTAAAAGGTCAATGAATCCAACAGATGGTTCTTTGAAAAGATAAACAAGATTGACAAACCTTTAACCAGACTCATCAAGAAAAAAAGAGAAAGAACCCAAATAAATAAAATCAGAAATGAAAAAGGAGAAATAACAACTGACACCAAAGAAATACAAAGGATTGTAAGAATATATTATGAACAACTGTATGCCAACAAACTGGACAACCTGGATGAAATGGGTAAATTCCTAGAAATATTCACTCTTCCAACAATGAACAAGGAACAGTCAGAGAATCTGAATAAACAGATTATACCTAATGAAATTGAAGCAGCAATTTCATTAACTCCCGACAAACAAAAGTCCTGGACTGGAGGGCTTCACAGGTAAATTTTACCAAACATTCCGAGAAGAACTAACCCCTCTCCTTCTCAAACTATTTCATAAAATGCAAGAGGAGGGAAGGCTCCCAAACTCATTTTACGAGGCCAACATTATCCTAATCCCAAAACCTAATAAAGACACTACAAGGAAAGAAAATTATAGACCAATATTCCTTATGAAAATAGATGCCAAAATCCTCAACAAAATATTAACCAACCAAATACAGCAATGCATCAAAAAGATCATACACCATGATCAAGTGGGATTTATTCCGGGAATGCAATGTTGGTATAACACTCACAAATCAGTAAATGTGATACACCACAATAACAAAATGAGGGATAAAAAACCACATGCTCAGTGCTGGCTGGTGTGGCTCAATGGATTGAGTGCTGGCCTGCAAACCAAAGGGTTGCCAGTTCAATTCCCAGTTAGGGCACATGCCTAGGTTGTGGGCCAGGTCCCCAGCTGGGGCACGTGAGAGGCAATCACACACTGATGTTTCTCTCACTCTCTTCCTCCCTTCCCCTCTGTGTAAAAATAAATTAATTTAAAAAAACATGATCATATCAATAGATACAGAAAAAGCATTTGATAAAATCCAGCACCTGTTTACGATAATAGCAAAGTGGGCTTAGAGGGAACATACCTAAACGTAATAAAGGCCATATATGACAAACCCACTGCCACCATCATACTCAATGGGCAAACACTACAAGTGTTTCCCCTTAAGGTTGGGAACAACACAGGGATGTCTGCTTTCACCTCGCTCATTCAACATGGTACTGGAAGTCCTATCCACAGCAATCAGACAAGAAGAAGAAATAAAAGGCATCAAATTGAGTAGGAAGAAGTAAAACTGTCATTACTTGCAGATGACATGACACTGTATATAGAGGACCCCAAATATTCCACCAAAAAAACTATTAGAACTGAAAAATGAATTCAGCAAACTAGCAGGATACAAAATTAATATCCCAAAATCAGTAGCACTTTTATACGCCAATAATGACCTAAACAGAAAGGGAAATTAAGAAAACAATCCCATTCACAACTGCTACAAAAATAATAAAATACTTAGGAATAAACTTAACCAAGGATGTAAAAGATCTGTACTCAGAAAATTATAAGACACTGAAGAAAGAAATTAAAGAAGATACAAATAAGTGGAAGCACATACCAAGTTCATGGATAGGAAGAATTAACATCATTAAAATGTCCATGCCACCCAAAGCAATCTATAGATTCAACACAATTCCTATATGGAACCACAAAAGGCCACACACAGCAGTATTTTATCGGATATAACTCCCCAAGCAAAGGAAACAAAAGAAAAAATAAACAAATGAGACTATATCAAACTAAAAAGTTTTCATGCAGCAAAGGAAATCATCAACAAAATAAAAAGACAACCCTCAAAACGGGAAAATATATTTGCCAATACATCTGATAATAGTTAATATCAAAAATATATAAAGAACTTACAAAACTGAACACCGAAAAAACCAAACAACCCATTAAAAAATGAGAAAAGGACCTGAATATACATTTCTCCAAAGAGGACATAGAGATGGCCAATAGATATAGGAAAAGATACTCAACATCACTAATCATCAGAGAAATGCAAATTAAAACCACAATGAGATACCATCTCACACCTGTCAGAGTGACTATCATCAATAAATCAACAAACAAGTGCTGGAGAGGATGTGGGGAAAGGGAAAAATTTTGCACTGTTGGTGGGAAGGCAGATTGGTGCAGCAACTGTGGAAAGCAGTATGGAGATACCTCAAAAAGTTAAAAATTAATCTGCCTTTTAACCCAGCAATCCCACTTCCAGGAATATATCTGAAGGAACCCAAAACACTAACTTGAAAGAACATAAGCACCCCTATGTTCATAGCAGTGTTATTTGTAATTGCAAGATATAGAAGCAGCCCAAGTGTCCATCAGTAGGTGAGTGGATAAAATAGCTACGGGGCATTTACACAAGGGAATACTACACGATCATAAAAAAGAGAAAGTTTTACCATTTGCAACAGTATGGATGGACCTAGAGAAAATTATGCTAAGTGAAATAAGCTAGTCAGAGAAAGACAAATACCATATGCTTTCACTTATATGTGGAATCTAATGAACAAACTGAACTAACAAGGAAAATGTGAACAGACTCAGAGATGGAGAGCAAAATAACAGCTAGTAGGGATGGCTTAGGGGGTAAAGGGATTGAGCAAAAAGGAAAAGGACTCATGGACATGGACAACAGTGGAGTGATTGCTGGGGGAAGGGGAGTATAAGGGACTAAATAATAATGGAAAAAAATACAATTAACAATTAAATTAAAAAAAGAAAACCAAGTTCAGGGTCTTTTTAGTATATTCCTTTAACCCCACATCTAACCTTGCAAACAGACTGGTCTTTCGAAAGCAAATTTCCTATGATTCTCCTGGTTTAGCATCCTGCAAGGCCTTCCTATTATGCTTGGAATAAATACCAAAATTCTTCATGTCATCTTGGGATATGGCCTGTGGTCACCTTTCCCACATTTCACCTCTTCCTCTCTACCCACTGTGAATTCATAAAACTCATTCCTGCCTCAAAGCAATCACACATCCTGCTCTCTGCCAGTAATGTCCCCTCTCACCTGCTAGTTCTTTCTCACATGTGCCAAGAATGTCACCTCCCTAGAGAGGTCTTCCCTGTTATTTACTATCAATTTTCCTCACGACACCTATCACACTTTGTTAGTATTGTGGTTTACTGTCTGTCACGTCCACTTTAAGGTAAGCTACACCAGGTGGACGCCAGCTCTGCTTTGCTCATTACCATCTACTCTATGCACTTGGCACGTGTGAGCATTTGGCCTGGTCACAGACACCCATTTCTTCCCCACTCCGAGCACCCGCTAGGCAGAGGCTGGTCACACTTGTCCTGGTTCTTTCTTGCTGGTCTGCATAGTGCTTGATATGCAGGAGAGAATAAATGTTTACTGAAGAAACAAACACTCACATAAAAAAGAATCTCAGAACTGTGTACTCAAAGAATGTAGATGTCCCATAAGACCAACTATGACAGTCATACATGAAGGGTAGTCTATTTTTATGTAAATACCCAGAGACATTTATTTTACTACTGCATAAAAGTGATTGTTTTGGTCTGGTTAACCACTAATTTGAAAGGCCTTTTAATAAGGATATGTGTACTGGCTTCTTTATTGGATTACTCAATAGCTCTTAACATAGTAGGAATTGAGTAGGGAAGCTAATTCCCAGTTCTGGGCCTCAGGGGGCATGTGTGTGAGGCGCATGCTCCCTGGGCTGCCTTGCTAAAGGTGACAGCATCACTCAGAGGAGAAAGTTGTCACACATCCTAGGGTGTCTGCACAAGAAGCTCCCACTGCCTGGAATGCCCTCTTTATGCTCCTGCTCTCAGGGCTGGGGGAGGGGAGGCTTCCACACCTCTATTATCAGTGTTGCTGCAGCCTGCACCACCCCTACCTACTCACTCTATCTCATATTACTCTGCTCTATTTTCCTCTCAGCACCTTGCACCATTTTAAACCACTTTATTTATTTATTTGCTTATCTACAGATCTTTTCCTCTGGATCTAATAGTTATCAGAGCCATTGAAATCGAGGCTTTCTCTAGCTTGTTCACAGTTGTGTTCCCAGTGCCTCGTAACTATCAGGCATAAAACAAATTCATAAATATCTGTTAAATGAATAAATGAACATAAGAGGCCCTTGGCTCACATCACCAGGTTACTAGTAATATTTGAGACAATGTGTATGTCCCCCTCACTAACTCTACTTTTCCAGGCTTATCAGAAGACCAATCAAATGGAGATGCAGTGTTGTATTTTACAGATGCTTTATTAGGGAAAATTTCAAACACATACAAATGGAGAGGGAACAGCATAATACAACATCACATAAATTTATACCACATGCCATCATATAACAATATACTGCAGCGAAACTTCTTCAACAGTTATCAACACATGGCCAGACTTGAGCAAGCACAGCATACTTAATACTCCTAAGATGGGGCTAGTAGAGAATTTCAAAAGTTATACTGATATACAAACCAAGGTGGATTCATATTCACTTTTAGAAGACAAACTAGTGTATTTCAAACTTCCAAAAGGCTTATCTGGGCTTTACATGGTATAAAAAATAGTGATTATTCCTTTTCCAGGGACCTCAAACCTCCTGTATCCAGAAGAAAACCTGAGAGCACCAAAAATAGATACTCCACAGCCCCAGGGGGTCTGCCGTGTCTCCACTCCTAAAGCATTCATTCCTTGGCTGCTTTATTCACCCCAGTCTGACCTGCTCAGTTATCTAGTTTCCCAGCACACAGCAGACAGCACAGACAATATGCACGGCTGTGAAGGGAGGCAACAGCAGGATGGGGTCTCCTGACAGTCCAGCACTGACCAAAAACAGGAAGCTGGGAACAACCTAAGCTCCTTCACCACACAGAAAACTGTGAATCATGATCATGTCCAGCAGCCTCTGGCCTCTCAGAGCTTAAGATAGAGGGGGAAACAGGGCATAATGGTTAAGGAGTGGTAGTTGAAGGAATAAGCTCCAGTTATCTGGAAAATAAACTTACAGTAAAATACTCATCAGTGGGGAAACACAGGCAGCAGATAGAGTTGAAAAAGAAACTTTTGTTGTAATAGAAATTATTTTAGATGAAGATTCTAGATGAATTTAGCTTCTTTGGTTTTTGTTTTAGTATTTTAGTTGAAAAGGTGTAATTAGATGTAGTTTTCATTTCAGTCTTGGTCTTGTTTACACGTTACATGTTCAGGGCCAAGAGAACATAGAACAGTAATGAACAAGAAAACACTCCCCACAAGGCAGAAAATGGGATTCGTCTAATGCACCCAAATCAACAAGCCAGGTATCTATCATAAAACATGTCTTCAAAGAAAAAGAAAGAAAGAAGTATCAGTGTTCCTGGCATCTTCATCTTCAGGTCTCCCCACTTACTAAAAGGAAAGGGAGGGAGGGATAGTAGGAGGAAAGAACAGATACTGGGAGGAACGATAATTTTCATTAGCGTTTTTGTGCACAAAATCTTTCTCTGCCTGGAGACATTCACAAAAAGCTAATTTTGGTCTGGGTGCTTTTGTTACTCTCCTACTTTTGTGGAATTTATTTCCAAGGGCCATGAATATGTTTTAAAAGCTGACACCTGATTCTTCTCATCAATTTACAAAACTACTTCTTCACCTTACACACACACCCCTCTTTGGCCTAAAAAGTCTAAATTTAAAGGTTCACATCCTCCCTCAAGATAAATAGAGACATATCTTAAGGTACTAGAAAATTCCACTGCAATCCTGAGATCTAGGTAGATGGAACTAACATAAACAATGGAAAATATGTTAACGATGCCTCTCCCAGAGTCCTCAGAGGAAGGTTATCACTGCCAGAAATACTATAATCAAATATGTTTTTGAACTCCTGCCCCTACTAGCTCCCCATCTAATGTTCACAGTGCATGACAGCACAGTGAAGGCTCAGAGAAGCCCTCTAGCAAAAAAAACAAGGGGGTGGGGTGGGGGACAGATTTAACTTTTACTGTAGGATCTTTTTTCCCTATATTGTCAACCATTAACATCAGTTTCAGGGAGCACATTTTAAGAAAAGCTGAACAAATCTCAAGTTATCAATTAACAGCTAATACAGAAAAACACAGTCATACTCTTTCATGTTATGAAAGAAGAAAAACACAGTCACTCAGAGACCTACTTTCAGAAGTGTCACAGGACAATAATGACACCAGTAACCTCTTAGAACAATCTTACCAGAAAATTTTCCAAATTTGAAAATAAATGCAACCAGCTGAGATTTTATTAAAGATTCGGTCATTTCCACAGGGGTATTTTAAAACTAAACAGTGTGAGTGCCCCTTAACTGACTCCTTCAGCAGAAGGCACAATGCAACAAACAGTACAGTAACTGATGAGAAATGGGGTGGGGAAGGGAAAAGAAGGGAGAAAAATGCCCTTGGAAAGTGAGTGCAGGAAGAAAAACTCAGTGTCTTCCTGCCTTCTTCCCAAGACTAGCCTGGTTCTAGTTAAAGCATTTGGGTTTCTAGCTGGTCCCACTCTACCTAGAGATTAAAAACAACAACAAACAAACAAACAAACAAAAACTGGCCCTAAAAGGAGTGTGGTGATCACAGGGAAGGCTGATCCATAAGATCCTGCAGGAACAGGGCTTTGCTTCCAGAACTAGGAGAAGCAAGAGTAGCAATCTCTGGAGAAACAAGTTCATTTTTTAGGCCGTCTCCAGAAATGACGACATCTGGTATTCCCACTAAGGAAAGCAAACCACCTGGAAATTCCCAACCCAAACTCAGGGGATTTGGTTAGAAAGGAATCAACCCTTGAAGCTTTTAAAAAGCAAGCTAACTTGCTGAATTTGAGGTCCATATTGTTTTCCAAATACCAGTGAAGAAACAAACCTGGAGAATGGAAAAACAAACTGTAGCAAAGCATTAATCCAACACTCTACAGCAGTGCAAGAACATGAACCACAGTTACGTACATCAATGAGATGACTCTCAAACACACAACGTTGAAAAGAGCAAGTCACTGAATAATATATTCAGTATGATCCATTTACATAAAGTTCCTCCCAAGAGGGCAAGACTGAACAATACAGGGGTGGGCAAAAGTAGGCTTACAATTGTGAGTATAACTGTAACCTACTTTTGCTCACCCTGTATATTGACTGGGGAATATACAGCTAAAAGCGAAGTTACATTTTTTCTTAAAGCTGAGAAGTAAAGAACACAAAAGAAAGTGAGGCTATTGCAAGGCCTGTGCTCCTTTCACCCACTCTTGTAACGTGTAGGGAATGTTTCCTCAGCTGGAAGAAGGCCATGTGGGTGTTCATTTTTATTATTAGTCTTTTAATGCACATATGTGTTGTATTCACTTTTGTACATATGATATAGTTCACAATTTCAAAAAACAACTAGTGACTCTCCTCAAGTCTTGAAGAAAACAATTCGAAAAACAGACTGGACGAGTCAAGAGACTTCAATTGGGAGAGACTTTATTTAGAAGGTTGAAAATACCCCTGGAATTCAATACGTCTTTGCAATTAAAACAGGAAATCCCATTATATCTTCCCTGTTCCAAAGACCTGGAGACTGCTGAACATGTCCCTGGTTTTCGTTCGTTTGTTTTGTTGTTTTTGTTTTGTTTTTGGTGGCTGGCAGTTAGATTTTTCACATTTGTGGAAAGACAATATATGGTGATCAGTGGTAACCCTCCTCACAATTAGTGCATTAAGACCCACAAATTTTCCAATGAACCACTTAGACAAATGACAAGGAACAGCGCCAAGTCAGGAGTACTCAAATCCTCCACAAGCTGCACTTTAGAGGCTCATGTACAAGTTCTTTAACCCTTTCCCAACTCCTTCCAGTTCTCCAGTCACCTTGTACCAGTGTCTCGGCTGGGAATACGCTAGCAGTCCTCATTTCTGATCTCAGATGCGAGTGCGTGCAAAACTCACAAATCCTTCCCTAAGATACACCTAGCTGAGGACCCCCTGGAGAATAACAACTGGCATTTACACAGCAAGCTCTTCCAGCTCAGCCATGTCTCAATCCCACAATATCTCCTGCAACTACCCCAACATCTAACACATGAAAGTGCTCAAAAGTCCTTTAATGTAAGATATGATTCTAGAATTTTAAAATTATTTGTATTTAAAACTTTTGAAAAAGTCAGGATCATGGAGTAAATGTTTGTTAAAACTGAAAGAGAGCCTTGTGAGCAGATATAGTTCTAATTACCGTGTTTTTTGGACTATAAGACGCACCCCCCCAAATTTGGGGGGGTGCGTCTTATAGTCCGAATGCAGCTTACCTGGCTCACTGTGGGTGGGGGAGGTGGGCAGTGGCGGAGCGGGTTTTTTTTTTTTTCCTATTTTCCTCCTATAAAACCTAGGTGCGTCTTTTGGTCTGGTGCGTCTTATAGTCCGAAAATGTGGTACATAGTATTTGAGATACCATTTATTAATATGCTTAGATAAGTCACATACAGAGGTTCCAGCAGGGCTTGTACTTCCTTTGGAATGTTTTCCTGCCACTAATTACAGTACTTGTTAGAGCTGCTTAAAATTGGCATTTGGGGGATTTTCTGCACAACTTGTAGTCTTGGACTTGAAATATGCTATGCTATGGGTCCATATGATGTTCTCAAGCTGTTAAAGTTCTGTATTTGTGCTGTGCTTTCCTTTGGTCTGATTTAGAAGTTTGTTTCTCCTTGGATTAATCAATAAAAGTACAGTACTTTTATAAATAAAGTGCAGACCTTTTAGTCACTTAAGTAATAGGACTTGGCAAATAAAATGAAAAGTCTGTAAGTAATAAAAAAATTTTACTGAGGACAGCCCTTCTTATATAATTTATCTCCCTTACAAACACAACAGAACAAGGGCAAAGAGTTCCAGGAAGGACAGCACTATGATCTCAGAAGAGGTGGACCAAAAAGGGCAAGACAGAAAAAGAAAAAGGAAAAAAATAGCTGTTAAGCAGCAAAGCCTCCCATATGTAGATACAAATATACTTAGCATAATTATTGTTATATTCCATGCACAGTTTTTTTCTCTTATTGTTTGGTTGCAGATAGGAATGAAATTGTCACTTAGCTGGTTGAGAAGTGACAGCAACAAATTCCTACAAAACCTGTGTTAACTCAATTCCCCTACGAATTATCACGTGCATTATCTAAGAAAACAGGAAATGGATATGCACTTAAAAAATTTTACCTTTACACAAAAACTCCACAGTAGAATCAAATTAAATTTACTTCTCTTTTCAAACATGCCTTTCAAAATGAAAAAGAATCAACAATGCTTCAAATCTCTCCATCGGCTCTATGGGAGAAGAACACTCAGAGTGGAGGTACTGAGGACAAGTGCAGAGACACTGAGGCAAGCGCATGTCTAGGGACACAGGTGTGAAGCAGCAGTCTTATTCAGGGTGTATTTTGAAATTAGAACTAATGCATTGATGCAAGGTGTGCGGGTAAGAGGTATCAGTGAGAAAACTAGTGGGGTACACCTGAGCAAGAGGAAGACTAGGGTTGCCTTTTACTAAAATGGGAAGTCTGCGGGAAGGGCTAGTCTGGAAGGGGAAATCAGAAGTTTGGCTTTAAACATGCTAACGTTGAGATACCAATTAGGCAATGAGACATGTAAGTGGGGAAGGCAAGTAGGCAGTCTAGATACACAGAAGTCAGAAGATGATGCTTCAAGCTATGTACCTGGAGACATTATATTCTGTCTCGTGTAGAGCAGGCCTGTCTACTAGCCAACATGAAGTAAATAGACATGGTCTCTCCACCACTTTAAAGAGACAGCCCAGTGGGAGTTTCACAAGAAGCAGCAAAAGATTTCCTATGCACTGTGCTTAGGAGACAGCATAAACAACACATCCCTGTGGGCTGGACCAGATAATAGATAATGTGTGTCTGTATGTGCACTGCATTTAAACAAAGTTCATCACCTCAACACATCATTAAGGAATATGTTTGATGAACTGCAGTTGTTCACTGAGAATAGGGAGACCACCAGCATAATGACGAAGGCAAATAGTGTTACCTCTTGGAAGGGCTAAGAGGTAACACCTTAGTAAAGAGATACTTAGATGTCAGTTTGCTCTGGAAGTTACTTGCCAGTGAAGAGGATACTTGGCTAAGAGAGAGGCAAATCAGAAGGAAAATCTATTTAGTAGTACAAATAGCAACATTTACTCAAGATGTCAGTAATTTCTACCCTGTCCCACCCAACTCTTAAGAGAAGCTGCTGTTCCCATAGCACCAGAAAAGGCAGCCATATTTATGACATCCTTGTGTAAACTGCTCATCTTATAATGAAGATGTCAGAATCGAACATGTAATTGAAGTGGTCATTATGTGCAAGTACCTATTAATTCAGAAAAGAAATACATTGTTCATCTCTTGTTCAACTAATAAGGCTGCCAAGAAATTCAGTTCTTGTAAAGTTTGAGTTCCCAAATTTATCACCTGGTGTTTAGCAGTCCCCCCTTATCAGCCGGGAATATGTTCCAAGACCCCCAGCAGATGCCTGAAGCCACAAATAGCACTGAACCCTATATATATATATATATGTACACACACATATATATGTGTACATACATATATGTACATATGTACACATATATGTGTACATACACATATACATATATACTGTCTGTGTTTTTTCTATACATACATACATATGATAAAGTTTAATTTATAAATTAGTCACAGTAAGAGATTAACAGCTAATACGAATATAGAACAATTATAACAATATGCTGTAAGAAAAGTTATATAAATTTGGTCTCTCTCTCTCTCTCAATATCTGGAATTTTCCTTTTACTATTTTTGCATGTGGTTGTCTGAAGATAACAGAAGCCACAGAAAGTGAAGCCCCAGCTACAGGAACACTACTGTATTTCTTAGAGCACATTTGGCTGTGTCTTGCTGAAGGGCATCCTCTGTTGTACATTGACTGGTAAAGCACAGGACTCCTAAGAAGGAGACTGAAACTTTCTCTGATGTAAAATTATTTACAACTTCAGTGTGTTAGTAACTGGAGAATGCTTAAGCACACTAGGATATTCAGATGAAGAACACCGTTCAGTCGGATCTGAAAGTGGTACTTTAAAACATAATCAGAATCCAGCAATTCTCCTTCTGGGTATATACCTGCAAGAACTGAAAGCCAGGATTCAAACAGTTATTTGTGTACGTGTAACAGCATTATTGACAACAAATAAGCAAAATAAGGTGTTTATACACAATGGAATATTCTTAAAGAGAAATTTTGACACATGCTACCACATGGATGAACCATGAAGATATTAATGCTAAGGGAAATAAACCAGACACAAAAAAAGACAAATATTGTATGATTCCACTCATATGAGGTACTTAGAATACTCAAATTCATACCAACAGAAAGTAGAATACAGGTTATCAGGACCTAGGAGAGGGAGTAATTGGGAACTATTGCTTAGTGAGTAAAGAACTTCTGGTTGGGATGATGAAAACATTCTGAAAATGATGATGGTTGTACTATGTTGTGAATGCACTTAATACCACTAAATTATCCACTTAAAAATAGTTAAAATGGTCAATTTTATGCTGTGTGTATTTTTACCACAATAAACAATCTAATCAGAGTACAGATAATTCCCTACTTTCATAATCACTGGGTACGAGACAGATAAGGGAGCAAGATTTCTCCCAGAGGAAAATCTGGGAGGATGCAGGGGAGGCTGGCCCAGGCAAGACAGCTCTTGACATAAACAAGCGGTGTGAGCCCCTGAGCACTAGAGCCCCAGCCCCAAACACCCCAGAGGCAGACGCTGGCGAGCAGTGACAACATTTTGACTCTCATAATCATCAGCCAGGAGATCTGTGAAAGACAGACTTTCCAGAGAAGGGCGGTTTAGAACCATTCTTACCAGGCATAATGCACAAAGTGCAGGCTATGAGAAAATGCAATCTATGAAAGCTGTAAATCTCCTGTGGAAGTTTAGGTTTTTATTTCCCAGGCTGGTTTAAGCATGGAAAAATAAACCAAGGTCAGTGAGCTAATAAGCTGGGCCAGCTCCTCTCATGGGTGTCACACTTTGAACGGCACGGTGTGATGAACCAAAATAAACAACACTCATGTGTGTACATGCTGCTTTATATAGGTCAGGCGATTTGTGTGCACATTCTCTTGGAGTGTCTTATCCTCCAAAATGTCTGAAGTACGCCAAACCAGTCTCCGGTGAAGTTCAAAGAAATCTTTCCACCTCAGTCAGAATAAATACAGGAGAGAATCAGCACAATCCTAGGAGGCCTGGGGTGGTGGTGACAGTAGGCTCAGGAAGCTCAAAACCTGGGGATTCGGTGAAGCGAACCAACTAGAACCTGGCACTACCAGCTTGCTGGCTCCATCAGAGGCCACCAGCAGAGGATACTCTGGGATGGAAGCCACAGTGCGTTCTATTTCACTGGCCAAAGTGGTACTTAGCAAGTCAGAGAAAAGAAAATTCAGAGTTCATTTTATTCTGCTATATACATTATGCTACATGTAGAGCACAAAGCAATGAAAAGTCTCACTATAAATACCTTCTTTTTGCTGCTCTGCATCATGCTGTCTGAGACATGTTAATGTCAGAAGAGTACAAAGTAAGAAACTGTATTTCTCTGGTCAAAGTAAGGCCAGGTGTGTTGAAGGGTATAGATTATACCACCCAAAACATGCCTCCTTGGCATCAGGATTATTTTGAGGAACAGCAGATGCAGGAGAAGCTTGGAAAACAGAGAAGTTACCCTTTTTAAGGGACATTTGCATTTATTAGGGAAACCTCCATTTGTAAGAGTACTCCCCTGTCTGTATCAAAAAGAAAAGGATGACTTGCAATTACAAGAAACTTTTAATAAGGGAGTTACTCATTTTTTTTTCACTGGGTGTTTCTTATGTATACAGGAGATATACATATTAATAAACTTGTTATAGTATTAAGTATCAATACTATTTGTTATAGTATATAGTATTAAGTATTTGTTATAGTATTAAGTATCATAACCATTCAAAAGTTATAACGTTTAAAGACATCAGCAAAAATACTTACTCAAGGTCACATCGTCCTAAACTTCAACTTCAGAATAATCTGAATAGGTGGACTTAGAAGACCAGTATACAATGGAAATGTTGAGGAAGAATGTAATGTAAGATCACAGACACCATAAATAACATAAAGACTAAACACAAGGGTACAATTTGATCATGTAAGCATTCCAGTACGCACAAGCTTATGTCACAAGCAGTAACTCAAAAGAAAAGAATTTCTCCAACAAACAAAGCAGCCCTTCAAGAAAAAGGTACAAAACTCCTGAAAACTGATTTCTAAATTAACTGCTTTGTAAATATTAAAGTACATTTTAAGTTAAAAACTGTATTCTAGCCACCTGGTTTTACCTTTCTGACCTCCTCCTCTAGCAAGAATGAGCATTTCGTGTGGGAACGCTAGCCTACCTTCCTGACAGCATTAGTCCCAAACCAGACAACAGCCACCAGCACTCGGGTGAAGGACAGACGGCAGAGGTACATGAGGCTCACTAAACCTTCGGTCAAAGAAAAGGAACTAAAAGTGGGGTTCCAGTCTGCCTGCAACACTTAACCGGATACCATTTGTGAAGTGTATTGTCCTTTTGTTCTTTTCAGGATAAAACGAATTCACAGGTGACCAAATTTGGCCAGGTGCTATGGGAACTAAAAAGCAAAGCAAAATTACCCCTTCGCTAGAAAAAGCCACAATTTATTTTGAAACTTATATCCATATTCATCAAACCATTACAGAGTGTTTGCTGAGAAGTGGAGCAGTTGTCAGTTTGGCTGGAAATATGAAGGACTCTAAGGACCTACAGAGAGAACTCACAAAGGCCTAATTCCTTAGCTTCCTCACAGAGGCAGTGAACAATAAAGTGATAAATTCCTCATGTGAGAGATCATTTTTTTAAATAGCAGATTCATGGATTTCCATAGAGACTGTAACTACTTTAACTTCCTGGAGACACTGTAATTGAACAGGAACTTACGGCCTTATCAGGAAAAAACACTGTTCAGAAACTATCTTACTTTTCCTAAAGCTGTCTGACTTCAGAGTTCATACAAAGGCTAGCAAGTGGTACTGCCAAATTGGCTGCGTGGGATGGAAGGTAGACGAGAAGAACCTGGACCTACCAAACTGCCATAACCTTCTCTAAAGCAGAGAGACCAGAAATTATGCAAACTTCCACAACAGACCCCAGGGCTCGGGAGAAGACAGAGGCAGTGGTGATCTCACTTTGCGGATGACACCACTCACTGCCTTCAAGCTTCAGTATGTTTCTAACCAGCTTGGTCTGAGTGTTGGCTCACTTGCCCTGTGACACTCCGAGGTGTTCACAGGGCCAAGTATTCCCACTTACACACTAGGGTTTAATCCAAGCGGCTAAGTAACTTGCCTAAAATCTGATAGGATCAGGCCTAGAAACCAGTTATCTGGATTCAAAGTTTTGTGTCTTCCCAACTAACCAACATCTAAATTTACTTTCAATTAAAAAAGGACCTTCCTAAAAGACAAATGGAACACACACAACACACTTCTACTCTTTCACGGAAAACACTGCATTCTTGAGGCTTTGCTTCTCGTGTTTGGTGCTACGCACACACTATTCCTAAAAGTACAAGGGGCAAACTATGGAGAGCCTTTTACATGATACAGTGATAGTTCAGTGCCAAGTTTTGGGGAGGGGTTTGTTTTTGTTTTTGGTCAGTCGTTGGTTGATTGGTGTATTCCCAGGTCAAGAGAGCTGGATTATCATTTTGGTCATGACTTTGTTTTGTTGCCTTAGACAAATTCTTCACTCTTCTTTCAGATTCTGAGGAAGCTTCCTCTTCCAAATATAAGCTATATGCATGAAATAGGATCCTTTGAGGTCTGAAAAGAGGCAATGTGGCCTAAAGAAGCTGGTATTCTAAGAGAGCTATTGACAACCTACTGAACACTTACCATGTGTTAAACACCAAGACTGAAATAAAAATTCTACATGACAAATATGCCCTTCTGAAAGCTCACATCTTGAGGAGACAAAAAAACAAACGAGGAACGCAAAACACTAAATTCTTGAAACTTTGTTTTTAAAATGGCAAGAGTGTAAGACTGGACAATAGAGGACAAAGGAAACTACACATGCTCACAAGAATAGTACTAGAACCTCAAAAAAATGTTACTGTTTCTTCTGATGATAGCAGTTATAGTCATTGGGGAAAAAATAAAATAAAGTATTAAGAAAAAAATAAAGAGCCCCTGTAGTCCTATTACCCAGAAAACACAACTGTTAACATCATCATGAATTATCTTTGTGGCCTTTTTTCTATGCTTCTCTGTGAGAATGACAGCGGTTCTCCAAACGGGGTCCCCAGACTAACAGCATCAGTATCGGGAACCTTGTTAGAAACGCAAATCCTCAGGGCCCAGCCCAGACCTACTGAATAAGAAACTCTTTGAGTGGGACCCAGCAATCTGCATTTTAACAAGTCTTCCAGACGATCCCAGATGATGTGTGTCAAAGTTTGAGAAGCACTGACACAGGCTGTATACACACACATGCACATACCTTCCGCCCGGCCCAAAAAATGGGGTCATGGTGTACATAGTGTTTACAATTTAAAATCCATACTTGGCACTAAAGCTTATTATTTTGGCAATCACCAAAATATTGCATAAATACTCTTATTATTTGCATGAATGTCCTCTGCATGGGTGAAGGATATCACAAAATGGTTCATATAACAAATGCAATCAAACACTAGAGTCAGCCAGACTAAATCGTTGATGGTTGAATAAACAAGTCATTTAGCAACATGAGGACCTAACGAAATCCATTTAAATCTGAGTAGTTGCATAAGGTTCTTAGATCTTTTTTTAAAAAATAAGAAACATCTGTATTAGCCTCTCTATCCTGCCCTTGAATCTATTTTGGGGTTACTCAGAAACTTGCTTTTGCTTTCCAACATTCCAGCACCAGCAAACGCTTCCCTGACCCGCCAATCTGCACACACTGGGACAGTCACCCAGACAACTCTTGCCTGTGTCACCTCCACCCCCTACCCCACCCCCACCCCATCACAGACCATGACTACACAAACTCCAAAAAAACAATGCAAGCTCTGAAAGTTTGTACACAGGGCAGGGGCCCTGACTCATACAACAGAGTGAGGATCGAAGGAAGAAGTTTGTGGAATGGAAAGGGAAAAAAACTGGAGTAAGTAGGACCATCATCCTGTGCAGATTTTGCTTAATGTTGCTGAATTATTTCTCGAGGTCTGGAATACATAGCTTTCAAAAATCTTTGCCAGCTCCAGGGACACCCCAGAGGAAAAAGTCAAGCTTTTTATTTGCTTCAGGTTATCCAAAAAGCTTAACCATAAAAACAAAACAAAACAAAACAAAACAAAATCATGGTAAGATAAGAACATCTCAAATATATCATTGTTACTTTATAAAAAAGATAAGCTTTTGTGACCTTGAGCACTTTGTTGAACTTTTCTGGGCCTCAGTTTCCTCTTCTATAAAAGTGACATAATTGGAGAATATAAACTTAAGAGTTGTCAAGTGATGGAAACAAAGAAAACCCAAGAAAGTGCAAGTATAATAAAATTTTACAGCATCTGCAAAGAATTTATTGGATAGCAATCTCTCATCTCAACAACAAAGAAGAGTACATTCCAACTGCATTCTTCTTTCTTAGAAACTTCACAAGTAGAGCTAGATATGGTATAGCAGGCACAGGATGAAAAGGAATCATGGAGAAACAATTAACATGCAGGCTAGAGCCAGAATGCCCAGACTCAGATGCCAGTTTCATCACTTACCATCTGGATGACTTGGGCAAATAGCTTAATTCCACTGAACCTTGGTTTCCTCATTTAAAAAATAAGATTAATAGGGCTTGTGGGGATTAAATGATGATATAAAGCATATAAGTTTATATCTATATGTTTTAACTATTACTATTATCAGTAGTATTATTAGTACTATTGGATGTTCTACTCAAGAAGTAGAGGGTAAGAGGTGGCTGTAGCCTGGAAACATCATTAAAATGTAAATACATACCTACACGACCTAGGGCCAACAAAAGGGCAGACAATGGACTGAGTCAGTTAAGTAGGCATGCTAGTCTAAATCCTAACTGTAGCTTACCACAATAGTATTTTTCAAGGGACAACATTCAACCCACAACTAGAGATCAAAGGCAAAGTAGCTCAAAGGAAAGCTTCAAGGCTATGGGTTAGAACAGGATCTAGGTTCAAATCCCAGCCCCTCTATTTCAGAGCTATGTGGCTTCCAACAAATTACTTAAGCTGAGATTTATGGCCCTCATTTCATAAAATGATATACTTTCAACTGTCCTAGAAGACTGTTACAAACTTGGCCAAGAACAGCCACATAACAAGTGATCGATAAATGTTAGTAATAATGGTTAAATCTGAAACAGGAGGTAACACCTCAAACACAAGCTCCACTTAAAGTACAATCAATCTTATGGACAAAGAGTTAACTAGATCATCCAACCTTTTTCTGTCTTGAAGCAGGAAGTAGAGAGTGTGTGTAGAGCACTCCGCACCAGGAGGGTCACAGCAGCCTATTTAGGGAGAGGTGGAGGACCCAAAGGGTGGACAGAGGTACTGACCAGAACCAGACCAAACCACAGAATTCACAGCTTTGCTCAGAGGCTACCTCCTTAAAAACAAAACTGCATACAAAATATTTTTTGTCTTTGGGCTACAAAAGTAGCTTTGTTTCTTCTGTCTTAAAGTTTTTCTTGTTTTGTTTTAATTGCAGGCTTTGTTTCTGTAGAAAGTAACTATTTTACTTGTATTAATAATAATAGCAATTTACTAATATCAAAAACCATATGCCAGGTCCAAAATTAATGAAGCCATCGCTTCCTATCACAAGTAACTAGGATATTAATACAGAATATACCTATTCTCATCAATGTTTTCCCCATCCATAATTTGGCTGCTCTTCTTACCAAAAGGTGATGTGGCATGGTTACGAGTTTCATTCATAGAAAGCCATTTCATTTGATGCTACAGTAAAACCTTATGTTCTGTGGCTGTTTCTCCTGCAGTAGACTGATGTCGCACACAACTCAGGGAAAAGTAATGAGGACTGGCCACAGGGAGACCTGCTTTAAAGGAATGACAGAAAATTTAAAGAAAAACTGGAACTCTAATATTTAGACCTTTGCTCTGAAAATAAAACCATGTTTATACTACATTTTATGTGAAAAAGATGAAGAATTCTGGTTTTGACTCAGAGCAGATACTTCCTAGAATTAGTCACAGAAAAAAAAAGGAATGGAAGAAATTTTATACTTTTCTCCCAAGAGAGTAATTCAATCAGGTTTTCCAACCTCATTTTTTACCCTTAGACATTTTATTTTATTAATATGCCCTTTTAACTTGATGACATGGATAATAAATGGTATCCTTCCTCTAGTTGGTGGAAAATGTGTTTTTTTTTAAATTAGAACAGAAAATACCTTCAGTTTTCCCGTAAAATAGGTAACTATTCTCCTACAAAGCAGATTTTAAAGGAAATGATGATCAATGAGCTCAATAACTTCATGAATCATAAACCTCACCAATGGTCTGCCTAAAATTCTGCTTCAAATTCCAAAAACATCTTCACTGTTTTGTTTATATTCTCATATATCGCATAGAAGAACACAGCTGGATGAACTGTGATACAACCAAACGGGGAAGAGATTATATGAAACTTTCCAATTTGGGCAATCTCCAGAAAGCAGCATAAATTAATCTATAAACTTTATTGAGAGGCAGGCAAACAAGTATCAATTACCAACTCTAAGAATGGTATGTTTACTTTGGTCCAACAAGGAGTGCATTGAAGGTAATACACATACGGTTGATGTGCTATCAGTAGCAACTCTACAGTGGAGACTACTACTCACTACTTAAATTTGTAATACCAAATCTTGATTCTACCCTTTTTAGTTCATATTAAATTTAGAAAACAAACAATAAAACAATTTGGACAGCTTTACACTCTCGTTTTACTATTAAAAAGAGCAACGAGCTCTTGAAATAGAAAACATTACTGCTGGAATTTTTTCACCATGTACCAGCTCCTCACCCCTCCCCCACTCTAGTTCTCATCAAGTAATCCAATCATAAAAGCCTATTAAATAACCAATGCTCATTAAAAAAAATTAATACAGTTTAAATAAGCAAAAGAAAAAAAAATTTGGACCAAAGTCTCCCGGATTATTGGACTAAAGAAAATATTGAAATAAATGGAAGATAAAAAAGGAGAGAAATCAGAATGATCAAATCAGCAACTTAGATTTTAAAGTTGACTGATTTCCTACATGGGGGAATAATGCTGTGTACATGTCCAAAGGGAAAAACTTTAGCAAATTATGTGTCTAGGTACTGGTGAAATATAAATTCCCCAACACAAAAGCAACAGTCCAAGTTTCCTTGATCCATTTTTACCTTAGACACATGGGAAACTCAACCCATTCAACCTGCCTGCCTAGCTCCTGACTAACAGCCTGGCACAGCAGCTTTAAAACCACATTTATCTCCGTCAGCTCCTGCAGTGCCTTTCATATCTAGCCTTTAGTCTGACTTTTATCTGATGACAATGCAATGTAACTATGGAAACACAGGATTTAGAATTATATTTTTCCCTGCTGCTTTTTATAACTCAATTCCATGTAAATTGTGTCATTTAGGGTCCCTTTTATTTTTTCACAGGTTGCAAGAAAACAAGCATTTAAGTGGAAAAGGATAAAAAAACCAAAAATTATTAATTAAAATCCAGGGCGTATCTTCTTTGTAATTATAAAGAAGTCCACATTTCGGCCACAAGGCTCTGGCCTTCTTTAAATCCCCAAGTGACCCTGGTGGGGTGAGAGCAGAGGCCCAGGCTTGCAGCACTCACTTACTGGCAAGTGTTCATGGGAGAAATGGGAGCCAGCTGCTTACCAGAGACAAGGGAGGCTGAACACAGGCCATTCCTAATTTAGGAACTCAGAACTCTCCCTGCATGACAAGCTTCTGCAGCTACAAAGTCAAAGTATTCGGGCAAGTAGCATTCTAATGTCATAAACACAGACTCCCCAATAATGTCATCATAAAAAGACAACATCTGAAAATAATATTCTTGTGCCAAGTGTCATAAATATGGCCACTGTGCAATGTAGAATGTGACCCAGTTTTGTGTGTGTGTGTGTTTTTCTTTTTAAGCAATACCCAGATATAAATATATCTGTGTCATGGGGATTAGAAGTCCTCACCCTGAGAGCAGGTAGATTCTGGACTGTAACACCTGAAGCAAGTTCCTTCATACCTTGAACCTCAGGCTTCTTATCATTCTAAGGTCAACAGAAACTTGACTTGTTGGCCCAAAGAAAATATTCAATAAATGAAATGTTATTTTTGGCTATTTTTATTATTTTTATCATTTACCTGGGGGCAACAGAGGGGCATAAAAAGACCAAAATGTTAAGGGTGGTTTTCTCTCTTGGAGGATGGACACAAATTATTTTTATTTTCTTGTCTGTGCTTTTCTACAGTTCTCAAATTTTCTACAATGAACATTTTAATGCCTTAGTAATCTTTTCTTTTAAATTGGTCACTCTCCTGAATTAATGTCACCATCAGATTCTAAAGAAACTTTTATTCTCTTCACACACACACACACACACACACACACACAGGTTTCCGTTTAACCACCTCCTGTCCTTGGCAGATAATTCCTGCTAAGGACAGTTTGAGGCCCATGGCATTAGGAAGCAGACAAACCCAGGGTCCTCAGTGAGGGAAATTCAGTGCCGCTGACCCCTGGCTCAGCTCCAGCTCTGCTGGGGGAAGGGGGCTACAGGGAGGCCTGGGCATACAATTCTGCAGGCAGCTGGGTCCTCACTGCGGCCTGAGAAAAGCAATGCATCTGTATTCGTCTGTCCTCACCAAATGACCAGAAGCCCTGGAGCTGGACTTGTGCAGGGTGTTGTTTTTTTTTTTTTTTTAAGCACCAAGTGGTTTTAACATGTAGCTGGTATTGAGAATTACTAGTCCAGCAAGTCCATGAATGTCTAAGCACCAATCTCCCAAACGGAGGGAATTTCAATTCTCTCAAAATTCAAGGCTGTCCCCCTAGTCTGTATGTAAGTGGGATGGGGGAAAGGGGAGGAGAGGCAGACTATTATGGACAGTTTTATAAGACTACCTTGTAAACAAAAATTTTTATCTTCTTAGATTTACACATGTATATAACAAAAACCTGGTTAATTTCAAAATTCAAAGGCTGATTTGTACTATACTGATTAATATAAATGAAGTTTTTAAAGACATAAGTTACTCACTTCCAACCCAATTATTAAGATAAAATCTGATGGCTTTTTTGGCTTTAAAGAGACTATAAAACCACAACACCTCCTACTCTTTAAACCTTACCTCCTTTCATGTTACACCGACTGCATAGTTATTTTAATGAAAACAGAAATTTCACCAGTGAGAATTGCACAGAAGACCCCAAACAACCAAATGAAACACACACACAAATGACTAACAGTGATTTTATGTCACATAAAAAATCGAAGTTAAACTGACAGCATTAGAACAGTTCATCAGCCATCAGGGCACAGGGCTGAGCCACCCCTTAACTACCTGTCTGGAAAATCCTCACCGTCCCCCCTTTACTCTCACACTCACACACTCCCGACACCAGACCCGTGGGTTTTCTCCACCAAGCGATTCTGACACTAACCACTGAGAGTCAGCACAGGTTAAGGGCTCAGTCTCAGAAGACTGCCCTCACCACCTCAGACTCCAGTTGCAAGTCCAGGTTATCACCTGTGCTTCTGAACAACCAGTTATAAGGCAGAAGGTTCCAAATTTCCTCCTTGTGTTCAATCATTTGCTGGAACAGCTAATAGAACTCAGAGAAACATTTACATTTGCCAGCTTACTATATAATAAATAATACGATAAAGGACACAGATAAACAGCCAGATGAAGAGGTACATGGGCGAGGTCCAGAAGGGTCCCTGTGCAGGAGCTTCTGTCCCCATGAAGTTGGGGTGTGCCACGCTTCCCGCACATGTATGAGTCTGTTCACCAACCCGGAAGTTCTCTGAACCCTGCGCTTTTGGGTTTTAGTGGAGACTTTACTGGCATGATTGATTACACAGTCCATTTCCAATCCCTCTCCCCTTTCAGGAGAATGGGGAGTGGGTCTGAAAGTTCCAAGTTTCTAATCACAGCTTGGTTGTTCTGGTGACCAGCCCCCTTCCCAGAGCCCACTAAGAGTCGCTTCACTCAGTCAGTTCCAAAATATTTAGGAGTTCTGTGTCAGACCCTACTACCTCTCAGCAAATTATAAAGGTCTTAGAGACTCTATATCAGGAACTGGAGTCCAGGGGCTAAGACCAGTGTGAGTGTATGTATGTGTGTGTGCATGCATGTATTTATTAATTCACATTTCCCTAAACTTTCGGCAAGGTAGTGATGTGTCTTTCTCTCTTTCTTCCCAAGGTCCCCTCTCACCTCCCCACAAGCCTCATGTCTTTGAGAGGCTTAAATGTATGCACCGTTCCATGCTTCACCTTCCCAGGCAATGTTGCAAGAAGAAACGGAGGAGGAAGGAATTGTAGGTACTATGTGCAAGGCTTAGGGTCAAGCCTTCTCCACCCTATGTGTAGAACACTTAGGGTCAAGTGGTCTACACTTACAGGGTTGGACAAAAGTATGACTATAGTTGTTCATATGGAAAATAATACAGTGATTAATAATAATATGAGAATAAACATGTTTCATGTACTCACAGCTGAAGACTTACTTTTGTCCCACCCTGTACTGTTTTAAGTATATTAGTCCTGTAATGCAGCTACTGTTACCCTAGTTCATAGATGAGGCTCAGGGAGGTTAACATCCTGAAAGTCAGCAATACAGTAATTTCAATGGTCTGTATTCATAAGTAAAATTAATGAGTAACACCAACACATCAAATCCCAAAAGCATTACGGGATTTCTGTGAAATCGATTTATGTGTTACATTTAAATGTTTATGTTCCTTCAGGGAAAAATAAAATGGGTAGTGACAACTAGAAAGTTTGTTAGGGGAAAAGGCAAAGGGAGTCTGGATTCAATACTGGCCACCAACAACCCAGAGTGGAGAACAGAAATTGGAAGTGTCTGATAATTCAGAATTGTTATCGCTGGCTGGTCCTAAATCCAAGAGAAAACACACTTTCAATATGGATTAACAATCCGAGGCAGCAGTGACCTTGGCAGTGACCTCTAATTGTTTAACTCCTTTATTCCCTATAGATGTTTCTTCTTGCAACCGCTCAGTGCAGCTTGCAGGAACTTATGCCATAGTCCTGAAGACACCGTCATTTCTAATTGTGTTGTTCTGGAAAAAGTAGTAACAGGTCTCCTCATATAGTCATGGGAAGCAAAGATGCCTTTTAAATGGAGAACTGGGGTGATTTATTCAGACTTTTGACAAGTGAAATTATAAAATTCTAAACATGAGCATCAGCACCTCAAGCAATACTTTCATTTGACTGTTAGTTGTGCAATATAAGAATGGACAAGAATCTGTACTGCTTTTAAACAGATTACATTCCAATTAGGAAGCACAGTGCCTAACACATAGCAGGTACTCAACAAAGACTTGTTGAATGGAATGGTAATAAAACAAGCATACAAAAATGATAAATTAACATAAAATGTGATCAATGCAATAAGAAAGGTATGAAGTGCTCTGGGAATTTGGAAGATGGAAAAATTGCTCCCAGCAAAAGTCACAAAGGTCTTCATGAAGACGGATTATATGTGGTCCTGAAAGATGAGGGAATTTGTCAGGTACCCTTTTCACCTAAAGAAACATAGGCATATTATTATAATAGCCTTGAAATACAGGCTTACGACTTGATCTAAAACGAACTTCATGGAAAAAAAAAAAGCATTAGTTTTTAAATATTCTTTCCCTCTGGAAATTTGGCAACTAAATCTCACAGAAATGTCAGAAACTAGTATCTCAGCTTTCTGAGCTGTAATGGATTCAATATGGTACTTTAAAAAACAATGTCTTTTTTTTTCATTTTTCTGCCCCATGTAGGTTGTCCTTGAATCATTACCTTGGAACTGAAAACTTTAGAATTTAACTCCTTTGGAGGTGACATCTTTATCCAGCAAAGAAAAGACAGTGTTTTTATAATGTGGGATATACTCAGCTAATTTTTATTTACTCATTCTATAAAACCAGTTCAATTTAGTCAACCAATCTCATGAAATTTTATAGTCTTGCATGTCAAAAACCCATGATGATAAAGACAAGAGTTGTTTAATACATATGCAACTGCTATGCAAGCAAGTTGGCACAAGTCCCTTCTTTTATATCTCTATTATTTGTTCCAAAAGAACAATTCAAAGAGAAACAAATTCAAATCTTGGAAAAACTCTTAAGGTGCTCTAGGATGCTTTTCCCATTCTCTCCCCTGCCCCCCTCCAGTGCATCTGCTACATATTAACAGCACTAAAGCAACAGAAGACATCTATAAACAACATTTCCTGCAAGGAAGACATAGACATTCTGGTGTGTATCTTAGTACCAGATGTTTTAGTACATCTAAAATCCGATATTCAGCAAAGCAGTGATGATGCTCTTCACTGTAACATAACAAAAAATATGTTATACTTGATTTGTTTTTATTTATAATAGCTCCTCAAGGCCATGCTAGCTCAAGTTTATTATTCAATTGTCTTGCTGTCACTGAACACAATCTTCTTCAGTCTGAGAGTCTAACCATTTGAAATGGAAATGAAGTCTCACTAAGGCTGTACTGGAATGCTACATATACTCAAGGATAAGAGAATTCTAGCAATTATCAAGTCCATTCTCATTTCACATGGATGTAACTTGCCCAAGTCAGCATGACTAGTCCAGGACAGATAGGACCAGAGCCAGGTTTCTGGACTGCCAATTGTAACACACACATATACAATGACTCTTTTACAGCTGGAGCTTTCCTGGTGAGGATGCAATGATTTCTACTAAACAAAGAGGTCCTGGCTAAAACACAGACCTTGAGTTTCTCCATGGTGGATAGGCAAGAAAAAAAAAATGGGTGATCATGGAAACTTTTTCTCCACTAAGCTTTTAAATGTTTTGTTACAGTTTTGTGTTTGTTTCAAAGGGGGGTTTTTAAGCTTGGGTGAATTACCCCCAGCAGGTATGGCTCAGCTGGGTGGAGCATTGTCATGTACACCAAAAAACTGCAGATTAGATTCCTGGTCAGGGCACATGCCTGGGTTGCAGGTTCGATCCCGGGTGGGGAAGCCTACAAGAAGGCAACCAATTGTAGCCTTCTTGTGATGTTTCTTGTTATTTTTTCTTTCTCTCATCCCCCCCCAAAAGCAATAAAAAAATGTCCTCAGGTGAGAATTAAAAAAAAATCAGAGCAAATTTTCTGGTGGGTTGGTATGATACCTGTATTCAAGGTGAGAATTGCTGTTCATGACGTAATTATGGCATTTATTATTCACTTCTACAGCAGGCATTTTCCTAGACTAACTGCTGTTTGCTTGTGGTAGGAGCAGCAGTAACAGTGGTGGTAATAATTAATAAGTATAATAACAACAAAAGTCAACATGACTGAACTTACTGTGCCTAGCCCTGTTCTAAGAACTCTGCAAACATTAACTCCTTTAATCTTTCAACACTAAGGTCTTATCCTCATTTATACATGAGGAAATTAAAGGGAAGAGAAGGTCATGCCATTGGCAAGTAATGAGCCATTGAGTCCTATGGTATTCTGCTCA
This sequence comes from Desmodus rotundus, assembly GCF_022682495.2. Lineage (NCBI taxonomy): Eukaryota > Metazoa > Chordata > Mammalia > Chiroptera > Phyllostomidae > Desmodus > Desmodus rotundus. The sequence goes on along the minus strand of NC_071389.1, from coordinate 75,396,168 downwards.
GACCAACTGGGTATACCACTAGAATGAAAAACACAGCCAAAAAGCACTGTAGCATTTTTTTCATATAAAATATTCCATTAAAGTCCAGCTACTACCACCATCTAGAGGGAGGTTTCTGACACTTGAATATTTATACAGATTACCTGGGGAATCTTAACTAAAATACAGATTTTGATTCCCTGAATTTGGGGTGGGGACTGGAGTATAACCAGCTCCCAGGGTATGCTAACTAACTCTGGTGGCCCACAGACCACACTAACAGGGACGTATTTGTGGTGGAGAAAGCAGGACTGTTTAACTGATCTTACATACAGGAACACACACTGTTAGTGAACCTACAGATTCAACCTAACTAGGGTCGAAAATCATCATTGTCTCTCTTCTCAAAATGCACCGAGTTCATGGAGAATTCCCCTTGCCCCTTACCAGGCCAGGCTGAGGGGTTTTTGGGAGCAGGTCTCAGAGGAGGAGCAGAAGTAATGGAAAGCTAAAGGCAGGAAGTAATGGATGCATAATCATTTTATGTAAAACAGGATTATTTGCATTCTAAGTCCTATAAGTTTTCTTTCCCTATAACAAGAATTCCTGCAGTTAGCAGTTTTTTATGACAAACTTTTAAACTGATTACAATGAATATATGTGACTCTAAATCATTGAAGAAGCTTTAATTGGTCTTTGAAGGATGGAATCCATTCTGTTACCCAAATAACTGTATTACTTTTCTAAAACCTATTAAGAAGTTGGTTTCCTCTCACCTGGATTTCAAATAGCCTGGTTCTACGAACTCTGCTCTAATTATATTAAAGAGAAGTCAAAGACATTCAAAACTCAAAAATTTTAACCTTCTGGGGAAACCCTAGTTAACTAATGGCAGCTTAGTTGTTATGGGTGTAATTGTGAGTGTACCCCCCTACCCTAATTCATATGTGAAGTCCTAACCTCAAGAACTTCAAAACATGACTAGATTTGGAGATGGGCCTTTAAATAAGTAATACAGTTCAAATAAAGTTATTGGGGTGGAACCTAATCCAATGTGACTGGCGTCCTTATAAGAAAGGGACTCAGGGAACAGATACTCACAGAGGAATGACCATGTGAAGACACAGGGAGAAGATGGACATCTACAGGCCAAGGAGAGTCCTCAGAAAAAACCAACCCTGCCCACTCACACCTTATTTTCAGACTTATAACCTCTAGGACTGTAAGAAAATTAAGTTCTTTTATTTAAGTCATCTGGTGTATAGTATGTTATTACAGCAAGCAGCCCTAGCAAACTAATACATTGGCTTTTCTTGCTTTGATTCTCAAAGTGAAATAGAGCAGAAGCTCACACATCGTTCAGAAAAAGGCAGGCTGTACACATTATTCATTACAAACACGACTGGAAAGGTTGGCTCACAGGGAAGCCCATGGTGAGAAATCAGAAGGCCTTGCCAGAGACACCAAATTATTTGTCTCTTCATACTCAACGGTGCCACCAGCAGAATCATCTGCAGTCCACTAGGTTTAAATTTTGGGGCTGTCATTTAATTAGCTGTTCAATTTCCAAGGGCGAGCCCCACCCTCTCTCTAAAATGGGTGCCTACTTCATAAAGTTGTGGTAAGGATTAAATGAGATAATGTATTTCAGACCAGACACTGGCTGAGGAGCTCTTCCAGCACATACTGGATGCCTATGAGCCTTGATCATTAGACTTATCGAAAACAGTCAAAACCCTCCTCTCATATACTGGCTTTGGTGGCTGGGCAGTAAGTGGTAAAAGTATACTAAAGCAGGGAATTATAAAAACTGAAGCTTGCAATTTTAAACATTTTATGTTAATGTATATCATATAAAAGTTCATTCATTCACCAATTTTTAGATGTGAGGCAAAGGCTATTTCTTTGAGAATGGTGTGCTGAATGGGGTTCTGGTTGTCTTTTCTATGTAAACTACACCACAACGCATTATCAATTTTCAGTTTGTGTTTCTTTAAAGAGGATCAAGAACTAAAAAATGTTTAAAAAACAATGTGAGTGCAGGAGGCTCCTTTATTTTCTATAATTTCCCATCTTGCTGTACTAAATTCAACTGCAATATTTTATAGTACAGTAGTTCTCAGATATTAGCATGCTTCAGAATCCCTGAAACCCAGAAGGGTTTCTTAAGACAGATTTCTGGGCCTTACTTCCAGAGTTGCTGATCCAGCAGGCCTGGGGTAGAGCCCAAGAATCAGCATTTTCAACAGGTTCCCAGAAGATGCTGCTGCTGACGATGTAGGAGCCACACTTGGAGAACTTACCCTCACTGATCCTGTCTCTCAGAAAAAGTGCATCTTTCTGCATTCATGTTTCATCAATTTACATATTTAATTGAATTCCATCATTTAAGGACAAATACTACTGATGCTTGTTAGCTTACAACTCCACTGGGAGGAGTGGAAGTACTTGGGGATTCAACTGGGATGTCCATGGTGTAGACCCTGAGAAAGAAGATACCACCCTGACTGGTGTGGCTCAGTGGACCAAGCACCAGTCTCTGTACTAAAGGGTCGCTGGTTCAATTCCCAGTCAGGGCACATGCCTAGGTTGCAGGCCAGGTCTCCAGTAAGGGGCATTTGAAGGGAACCACACATTTATGTATCTCTCCCTTTCTCCTTCCCTTCCCCTCTCTAAAAATAAATAAATAAAATCTTAAAAAATAAAAAGAAGAAAAAGAAGAAGAAGAAATCTACTAAGAAGTGCTGACTCAACCCAGGGCCTCCAAATGGCCACATGGTGCTGTTACCACAATTGAGTTGTTTGCACTTCATAAGGTTTCCTTCCTCATTGCACCCCAAACTGGGAGTTCCTATTGTTGTTGAATTGACCCAACAACCTCCAGTTGTCAATGGACATTTGACCAACCACGGAAATCAGTTAACTTGTTACAGAAAGAGTAGGGAGCACCAGTTAATGCCACAAATTGGGTCAATGGAGATCAGTTAAGAAAACTTCCAGGGCATTAGGCTGATGTTAATCACTTTCCTTCATCCACCCTCAACACAAGGAAAGAACCAAGCTACAAATATATGCTTTTCTAATCATCACATATTTAATACTTTCCTCACTACCCAGCATCACAGGCTGTAATTACATTAGCATACTTACAGAGTAGTATAAGGTGATCAACCCAGCTTTAATCTGTAAGTAAAGTAAGTACACTGTTGAGAGTTCACAGGTGAGCCTTACTACCTTTATCACTGTCGTCTTCTGAGAAATCACCTGGCAATTTATGATTCAAGACTTTTGTGACTGTAACTTTCTCTTAAAACCTCACGCTGTTTTCTAGGAGGAACTGCAGTTGAACCATATACACTGGAGTCCTTCAGACGCAGACCCGGGACAGTGGAACTTATTTGTGCCTTTCTGGCATCAGTATGCCCCAAATCCATTTTCATTCAATTAAACAACAAACATATAGGCGAGAACACAAATTACCACCCCTCTACATCTTTTGGATATCCAGCTGCACTGATAAACCAAGGAGAGTAACCTGCTGTGACAGCTTGTCAAGACCCCAGAGAAGAGATTCATCTGCAGTTGCGCATGCACACATAAACCAAGGCCAAGGGCAAAGAAGCCACCAACTGTGGTCCCACTCCTCCCAAACCACACAGGCACTGGAAGAAAACAGAACCCTAAGGCTGTAAAAATATACAACAAAATTCCAGCTCAATTTCCCTTCCAAAATCTAAAGAAAACCTAACTTATTCATAAAATATATATCCTATGATTTTTGCATCTGACTTGTTTCACACTTGCTTTTCTTCTCAATCAAAAGAAATGAAAGATTTAAGTAAGGGCCAGGGAAAGAAGGGAACTATCATTATTAGCAAATAATATGACAGTCTATAAAGGAAGTCCAACATAATCTGCAAAGACTTATTAGAATTAATGAGAATTAGCAATGTCACTGCCTATAAAATTCAGTATATATTTAATACTTTAGTTAACAGTATCACTCCAAGCTACAACAAAAAGCTCAGAAATGCAATTTGAAATGACCACTTGTGATATATTCCCACAACTGAATACTATTCAGCAATAAGAACAACAAAGTACAATTAAGTGATCACAAAAATGACACTGAGCAAAAGAAGACAGATACAAAAGAACAAACACTATGATTTGTTTACATAAAGTGCAAAATCAGGCCAAACTGACCCACGCTTTTGAAGTCCAGAAAGTGGCAGCCCTCAGGGCATGGAAGGAACAGGAGGGGCAGGGAAGGCTACTAGGGGACTACTAATGTCCTGTTTTTTTTTATCTGGGTGCTGGTGCTCAGTTTTAAAATTCTGCAGGTTATACATTTATAGCTACAGGAAAATGGATGTAGCATATTATGTCAATGTCAGTGGTTTTTTTTTAATATACCACTTAAAGTAGCAAAAAATAAATAAATTTAAGTACTTAGGCCTATGTACACATCTAACAAAAGATACATTTTAAGATACATATACCATATTCTCCACTTAGAAAATTCAATACTATAAAGATGTTAATCCTACATGGAGGGATATATCCATTGCAATCACAACACAGTTTCTTTGCGAAAATCTGTAAGAAGGACCAAGCCACCCCTGAAGTAAAACCAACTGCCCCTGAAGTTATCAGCAAAGCAGAGGATGTGGTATGCCTCAGGGATACAGAAACAGAACACAGACAGAATCGAGAGCTGAGAAAATGATCCTCTGTTATCTGGAAACTGTATATGACAGAACTAGTATCCCAGGTAAGTGGTGAGAGGCTGGACTGACTATTCAATAAACAATGCTGGGGCGATTGGATAGCTATATGGAGGGAAAATATATCCCTACTTTATATCATATTCTTAAAAGTCTATTTCAAGGATTTAAATGTGAAATGCAAAACATTAAAATTTGTGGAAGAAAATACAAAATAGTATTTTTATGACCTTCAGGTAGTACTTTTTAAAGAAGACATATAAGAAATTATCCTTAAAGGGTAGATTTGAATATTTTTAAAAATCACACCTCTGATAATCGAAAAAAATTAAAAGCAATTAAAGAAAGACTACAAGCTGGCCCTTCATGCTAAAAGCGGAGAACAGAAACTCGGAATGAATATGTCGCGCTTTCACTGGAGATGGTCATCATAGAAGTGTTCCTTTCCTGTCGCAGGATGTGTGGAGTTGGTTCGTGGGTCTCTGAAACCCAAAAGTTGACCATGTCTTTGCGCACGGAGGACTGCACCAGGCAGCAGGGCAGCCATAACCATGCCACAAAATGGGTATATTGAGTTACACAGTAAGCGCTATGGATATCATTTGGATTACCATGAGAAAAAGAGAATAGAGGAAGGTCGAGAGGCTCATGAAGGTCCAAAGGCGGCAAAAAAGATGATTGATCTGAAGGCTAAGCTCTACCATAAGCAGCACCATGCAGAGAAAATACAAATAAAGAAGACTATCAAGATGTATGAAAAGAGAAACACTAAATAAAAGAATGATGAGAAGACTCCTCAAGGAGCAGTACCTGCCTATCTACTGGACAGAGAGGGACAGTCCCGAGCTAAAGTACTTTCCAATATGATTAAACAAAAATGAAAAGAGAAAGCGGGAAAATGGGAAGTACCTCTGCCCAAAGTTCATGCCCAGGGAGAAACAGAGGTATTAAAAGTTATTCAAACAGGAAAGAGAAAGAAAAAAGCATGGAAGAGGATGGTTACAAAAGTGTGCTTCGTCGGAGATGGCTTTACTCAAAAACCACCTAAAAATGAAAGATTCATTAGGCCAATGGGTTTACGTTTCAAGAAGGCCCGTGTAACACATCCTGAACCGAAAGTCACCTTTTTCCTGCCAATACTTGGTGTAAAGAAGAATCCCTCATCCCCACTCTATACAACTTTGGGTGTTTTACCAAAGGTACTGTCATCGAAGTGAACGTAAGCGAGTTGGGCCTTGTGACCCAAGGAGGCAAGGTTATTTGGGGAAAATATGCCCAGGTTACCAATAATCCTGAAAATGATGGATGTATAAATGTGGTCTTACTGGTTTGACAGCAGTTTCATACAAGTAACTCCCCGTAATTATTGAAGACGATGCCCCAATCAGGAAAACCTGACTGTGATGTTTCTGCATACTATAATTATTACAATGGCTTACATGTCTGCAGCCATCAAGAGAACTATTTTATTGTAAAGAACATTAAAATGGCCCAGTTTTACAAATTAAAAAAAGGACTACAAACTGAGAAAAGATATTTGCATATGAATGAAGAGTAATATGTATAGTATGTGAATAATCCAGCAAATCAATTAGAGAAAGGCAAAAAAATGAAATGGGAAAAAAATGAACACTTTGTAAAAGAAAGCAAAGTAATAGCCAACAAATATCAATACATGAAAAGATGTTCAATCCTATTACTTATAAGAGAAATGCAAATTAAAACCACAATGAGATAGCATTTCACATGCCCCAAACTGATAAAAATTTTAAGGTCTTATAATATCAGGTATTATCATTATAAGTAGCATCATTATCATATACTACATGTACCATACATACGAGGTCTGTCAAGAATACATCTAGTCTAGGAATATGAAAAATAGAGACATTTATTGAAGAAGATACAAGATACAAGAAACATTGTACATAGGACAATGACGCCTCAGTCCCCTTCAAAGTAGACACCTTTGGACCCCACACAGTTCTCCCAATCGCCATCAGCCTCTCCATTGTATTTTTTCTGAGTTTCATTAATGGTGTGGAATCTCTTCCCTTGCAAAGGTGATTTTAGTTTAGGGAAAAGCCAGAAGTTGCAGGGCACCAAATCTGGGCTGTAGGGGGTTGAGTCACCTGGGTGATTTGATGTTTCATCAAAAATCTCGGCACAAGATGTGATGTGGCAATCACCACTTGCCCATAGCTGCAGCCTTCTGAATCGTTGGAATAGTTTCTGTGGAGGAATGTTCAAGCTTCATGCAAAATTTGATGCAGATTTGTTGCTCTACTCACTCAGCCATTCTGAATGCAACAGCCACACAGTACTCATGCTCCCTCAGCAGCATCTACCACCCCCACTGACTAGTACAGTGAAGTCCTCATTGTTCACACATGTGCATTCCAGTCTACTCTCTTGGCTGCCAGGTCACATCAATGTTGCACAAACCATCCTTGTTATAGTAACAATGGCTGCACTTTTTCTGGACCCATGTATACACACACACACACGTATATACATATATATGTGTGTGTGTATAGTAAATTTCAACATGCACATATCCTATAATCCAGTAATCCCAATGTGCACAGGAGCATTGTTCATAGAAGCCCAAACCTGGAAACTACCCGAATATCCATCAACAACAAAAGGATAAACTGTAGTATATTCCTACAATGGAATACCACACAGCAGCGTAAGTAAGTGCAGCTACATGCATCAACATGGATTAATCTCAAAAACACAGTTGATTGTGGAGGTGGTTGCACAACTGTGAATATTTACCAAAGCTCACCAAACTGTTCACTTAAATGGGTAGTTATTATTATGGATAAACTATTGGTCAATAAAGCTATCCCCCAAATTGAGCAACTGAAGTGGGGGAGGAGTGTAAAGAGTATTTTTCCATTTATAAAAAACAGGAAAGCATAAAATTAAATGTATTTAAATTATAAAGAAAATTAAGTGAAAGAAATATACAAAATTCCTTAGTAATTTTGAGTAGTAGTAAGTAGAGTAATTACTCTAACAAGTAGAGTAATAAGTAGTAATTTTGAGTAGAGTAGTAATTTCCTTCCAATGGAAAGGAATGGAATTGAGAAAGTCATACAAGGGACTTCAAAAGTACAAACTGGGAGGAAGACATACAGAGGGCCCAGAGACATATGAAAAGATGCTCAGCATCACTAGCCATCAGAGAGATGCACATTAAAACCACAATGAGGTACCATCTCACACCAGTCAAGAGTGGCCAATATAAACAAATCAACAAACAAATGTTGGAGAGGATGCAGAGAAAAGGGAACCCTAGTACACTGTTGGTGGGAATGCAGACTGGTGCGGCCACTATGGAAAACAGTATGGAATTTCCTTAGGAAACTAAAAATGGAACCACCTTTTGACCCAGCAATTCCACTATTGGGATTATATCCTAAGAGCCCTGAAACACCAATCCAAAAGAACCTATGTACCCCAATGTTCATAGCAGCACAATTTACAATAGCCAAGTACTGGAAGCAACCTAAGTGCCCATCAGCAAATGAGTGGATCAAAAAACTATGGTACATTTACACAATGGAATTCTACACAGCAGAGAGAAAGAAGGAGCTTATATCCTTTGCAACAGCATGGATGGAACTGGGAGCATTATGCTAAGTCAAATAAGCCAGGCGGTGAGGGACAAATACAGTAATGATCTCACCTTTAATTGGAACATAATTAACAAAAGAAAAAAGCAAACAAAATATAACCAGAGACATTGAAGTTAAGAACAATCTAACAATGGGCAGGGGGGAGTGGGGAGGGGACAGTGAGGAGATGGGATTACAGGAACTACTATAAAGGACACATGGACCAAATCAAGGGGGAGGGTGGAGTTGGGGGAGGGAGGTGGGTTTGGCTGGGTGGTAGAGGGGTGGGGAGAAAAATGCAGACAACTGTAATTGAACAACAATAAAATAATTTAAAAATTGAAAAAAAAAGTACAAACTGGGTAGTGATATGATATAAGATACTTTTAACTGTTAAAGCAAATATATAAATAATATACTCCTTTATTATATATGCAATGTTTCAATTTTTTAAAATAAAGAGTATTTAAATAGTTCTATTTTAGAGAGATAAACAGAAAAAATATTTTAGTAAAAAATAATTAAGACTAGCTACTTTGTTTTACTTTCAGTTTCCTCCTTAACTTCAAAATTCCAAAACTTTGATTGAGTGTTAAATATTCTCAATTTGGTTATATTTGTAGAAAACATACCCTTAAGTATATAGGGTTAAAGGACAATGATGCACACGATCTACCCTCAAACAGTTGAAAGAGCACTTTATATATATGCATATATAATCATAAATTATATAATGATAAAGCAATTAGATAATTTACCAATAAATTAGATAATGATAAAGCAAAGGCAGCAAATGTTTAAAATGTGGAAGTTTGCTGTGCTTGCAACTTGACATGTTTTCCCAGTTCAAAAAAAATTAAAACTACTGTCCAAAAAAACTTACCATAGGGAACACACTTGTTATATTGAGAACACACTTTAATGACCATTCTAACCATTTTGATGGTAATGAATCACATAACTGAGGTACCTGCTTCCTCCCACTGGCCTCCGACCAAAGGTGCTGGAATGACTGAAGCATCTGAGCAGGCTCGACCTCATTGTTAAGTGTCCTGGGCTACAATTAATTTTCATCAAGTAGCAAAGTGGTTTTGTATGGCACCAAAAGCAGTGGCACTTTGAGAGCGGTCACTGTAGATTCACAAATTTCTGTTTAAAAAGAGTATCATTTTCTCTAGGGAGGACATACAAAGAGCCAAATGCTTCCCAACTTCCAAAAACAATGACAGAAATCAACTCACTCTGTCAACACTACAGAGTTTCAAAAATAAAATAAGTTATGCTGCATAAACATTGAAGGAAATGTTCCAAAACCTGACACATATTCTGTTACACATCATCTTTTACAATATAGCAGGGCGGTGCAAAAGAAGGAGAATCTAAGCTTTTTGAAAGCAAAATCCACACTCTAACAGATAGGTACTTTCCAACTGAACAGCCTCTTGCTTTACAACATTATATTCAATAAGAACACACAAGTCAAATGAACACCACAACAACATGACCTCAGGAAAAACAAGACCAGATGAGATGCAGTGCACGCCGCTTCGAAGGAGATGCTGAAAGCTCACCCACCACTACGTATCATAGCTCGTTAGAAATTTACATTGGCCTCCTCAGGGTCAAGAAAAGCACTCTGCATAAAAAAAATTTATTGTGCCCTGGTTTGCTGTAAGTATAAATCTTTTAGGGACAAATCACCAGAGTGTACCATAGCTCATTGATAAGTTAATTACTAGTGAGGCAAAGCATGTGACCAATGGCTTTGGGGAAGGCTCTGCTTAACATTTATTATAGTAACCACAAAGGCCTTCATGCTATGAATTAAAGCCACCCACAACATTTTAATTCTGGCTACTGAGCAATTAAAGAAATAAGAGACAGCTGCTGATATATTGCACCACTTTAGTATAAACAACTGTGACAGTCTGGAGACCTTAGCTACATATATAAGGGATCTCTAAATGTATTTTGCTGTTAGTGCAGGTCTCATAAGGAGGGGAAAACAGGATAGAAAAAGAAAAACATGCTTCTAAACACAACCATAAAATATACCTGACACCAGAGTTCTTCATTTTCTAGAGCTATGAAACCCTTTGAGATGCTGATTAAAGATATGAACTCTCACCTTTGGAAACTGCATATGCATCCACAAGCACAGCATTTTACTTTTAATTTCAGGGGTTCACTGACCCCAATTTAAAATGCCCTGTACTACACAGATAGTCATAATACTACATACAAGTTTTAAAAAATAAAAAGTGGCATCTCAAGCTATTATGTCCAAAAAATGACAAATTAAGAGGTAAGGCCAAAACTAAACACAGATAAGAGATGACATACATTACTGGTGGACTTCAAATGTAATAATTATAATGATTTTTATGTTAATAAAATTCACCAATTAACTAACATGATACACTCCTACAAAATGCAGCTCCCTTCTTCCTAAGAAAAGACCTGCACTAAGACAATTATTAATTACAACCAATTTACTGGGCACTCACAATACAAGTGTCTGTTGAAGACAAAAACTATTGACCCAGATAGTTTTCCTAGGATATAGTCTGTAGCATACTGCTCTAATTGTTTAACTTAATCCTCGTTCTTTTGTTAATCTTTGTTCAAATGTAAATGACATCTGGCAGCTTCTCAGAGTGTGGGGTATCTGATCTTTTCTGCTGATCAGTGTACATGCAAAATTACAAATCTCTACTTCCTAACAAATAAGGAAAAGAAGAGCTAAGAGCAAACTGTTTCAATTCTAACAAACCAGAGGGGATTTGAACAAATATGAGCGCAAACTTTATTTAGAAGATTAAAATATAATAACTCAAATACATCTGATGTTATAAAACAGTTTATTAATGGATTACAAAATAAAGCACTGTCATTATATAATTTGTTGGTCAAATTTACCTTCTTAAGCTCTTTAAGGACCAACAGACAGTAGAACACGTACACAAACACATTCCTTTCTTATGCCCTATTTTCTGGATGAATACCCCATGGAATTTTAACAAAAGCATTATTTATTCAACAGTTGAACATCTTACAAAGTTACAAAGCAATAACAATCTCTCAATCTTAGGAATTTATCTTTGTTTGTCTAATAATCCTCAAAGACACTTAATCATGCCTAAACAAATCCTAATGAAACATTTAAAAAATACTTAAATATTAAAAAACATCCCTTAACCACCCATCTAGAAAAACCTCTACTAAGGCGCTTTAAAATTTTTTCTTAATTTTCAATTTCCTTTAAAAATTTCTTAAAAGAATACAATACTGTTGGCTATGAATGATGTAGATCCTGAGGAAAAAAGATACCTACTAAAAAGGGCTCCCAGTGGCTAACCTGACCCAAGTTTAACAGCAGAGACTACCAGCCATTTCTACACAGGGACTGCTCAGCAAACTGCACTACAGGGAGAAGCCTGCGCTGAAATGAACTACCTACCTCTGCACTCAACTACCTGCCTGTACTGTTGCTGCCCTATGTGAGCCCTTGCAAAGTTCCTGGAATCCTATTTTAACCAATAGGACTGAAGCTTTCCCCATCCAATCAGAGCTGTGTGGCTATATCTACATGCCCCCCCCCCCCCCGCCCCCATCAGCTTCTTTGCCAACCAATGAGTGCTTCATTCTGACCGATTAGGACAGTGCCTTTTGGACCAAACTGCAAGGATCTAGAGTCCTCATTTGCATGGGGACAAATCAATCAGGGACCAGGGGCAAAGACTTCTGTCTATATAAGCCAGCTCCTCTCTGGCTCTGAGAGCACTCTCTTTCCACCAAAGCTGTCTCCCTGGCTGGAGGTGAAGCACCTAAGATGGCTCACCACAGCAGAGCAGAGCAGAGACCAGTACGGGGCAGAGCAGAGCTACCTAGCTGGAGAGGGGCCTGGCCCCTAGGCCACATCATCCCAGGGCCTCCTAGCAGCAGTGCTGTTTTCACAGCCATGCTGTGTCACAGTTGGGCTGTTTACAATGAATAAAGTTTCCTTATTCACTGTACCCCATACTGGGGATTCCTGTTGGTGTTCAACAACCTTTGGTTGACAATGACTAAATACGTGGGCCACCGTAAAACACTCCTAAGCACCCACACTCTGCCAGCCATACACTACTCATGTCTGCTCTAATGCAATTCATCCCATACTTCATTTTTTAAGATAACAGCTTTATTGAGGTGTAATCCATATACCATGGGATACACCCATTTGAAGTTTACAATCAATGATTTTTAGTACATTCACAGAGTTGTAAGGTCATCACCACAGTTAACTGCAGAACACTCTCAACACTCCAAAAACAAAAAACCCATACCCATTTTCAGTCACTCCTCATTTTCCCCCAAGTCCCCAAGGCACAGCAACCATCAATCTACTGTCTATCTCTATGAATTTGCTTGTTCTGGACATTTCATATAAATGGAATCATGTGACATGTGGTCCCTAACGACTAGCTTCTCTCACTTAGCATAAGGTTTTGAGAGTTCATCCATGCTGTGCCTCTGACCAGCACCCTATGGGTCCCTCATGAAGAAGGTCCAGCAGGTGCGCACCCTTTCAAAGACTGTCATCCACACAGTTATAAGTGCCATCTTTTTCTCGGCCTCCCTTTCCAAATTAATTAGTACAGTGTTATCCATTATCTACTTCTTGCCTAACGCTGTAAGATCAGTGGAGATGGAGACACAAAATCTAGGAGAGGATCTCAATAGGGAAGAAATGTACAGTCCAATTAAGGATGCAAGGTATGTCTGAATGAAATAATTAGTGAAGGCAGTGTTAGGGTTATCACACTATCTGAAGACATTCTGTACATGGAGTACCTAACAGCCAAATAAGAGGGTTTTTTCTTCCTGTTCACAGTGTCCTAAGCTTACCACCACAGTGGCTTCACACACTTTTCAAAAAGCTTGAAAAGAACACTCTGAGGTCTTGGGCCAGTCTTCCTCCAGGAAACATTCAAAGAAAACATTTTCAATAGAGAAATGTCTGTGAAAGCTGTCACCAAACCCTGCTACTGAAGTAGTCTACTGTCTGATAACCTGACACAGAAATAGAAAACTCCACATATAATAGACACTGTCTCTACAAGCTGGTAACCTTTCATCTAATTACAATTATACCTTGTGCACAATGAGGATTTAACCAAAGAATAATCACTAACCACTGTAATCAATTGTAATTTGTCTTCAGTGACATTAATTTTATCTACTATCCCCAGATGAGCAATCTAAATTTCTCAAAAGATGCTGAGGTGGCTTGCAAAACTCTTCCCTGAAAAATGTCATCTCTGGCCCTTTGCAATTTTTCTTTAAGAATAAGTATGTGCATAGGATGTTCTGTGTAACACACATCTAACTCTGTATCTTGTGAAAACTAGATACAGTGGACTTCTTGGTATCTGAAATTAAGTAACATGTCTATAAATACTTCAATACATAGTCTGTTGCTCATAACATTGGTTCTCAAGCTATAAATAGTAAGACTATTCTCTAAAGTGTAGTGCAGTTGTGATATGAATTTTCAGAGGAAAAGTCTACAACAATTGGGTGTTCTAATAGCACTTTACTTTTCCCCATCAACTGTCCTTATACTTCAAATTGGAAAATTCTGTTCAATTCCTTCATCTTCAGCTTGAATGTATACTGTGATCTTTTCAATGAATTCCTGATATATGACTTATACTTTAATTTCATTTACTCCATCTAATCCACTGTCATTGTTTTATTCATAGAAACACTAAATTGATTTTCACCCACTATTTTCTTGTATGTATAAAAACCCAGTTATAAAATCATTTGGACAATGCTAACATTTTTGTATCATTTATTTCTAAATAAAAACTATTATGTTGGTAAGCTATATATACAAGTCACCATTTAAGGCGCTACATACATCTGATTATTCATTCCATGTTTACTGTGTGGCTTCCTGCTAGGTACACAATAACAAGCTTGCCTGAAGCTTTGCAGGAGCTTCTAAAGACAGTCTTATTTATGTTTGTAGAACCTGCATGGAAAACTCAGCTATACCCATACAAAATCATGTATTCTATGTATATTTGCATTTTTTAATTGAGCTACATCATGTCTGGAAGCTGCAATGTAAAAAGAACTTTATAAAACAGTCAGTTGCCACTAATAAAATTCTTGGAATACCAGATGTTTCTCTGTATGAACACATCCGAATTAAGAGTTGGACAGCAGTAGAGGAAAGAATGTGTTATTCTTAGAAAAATAAACTGGCTAGAAATAGACAGTCACTGTAAATAACCCTAAAACAAGATGATCTCAACACCTTTGTTATCACTAGCTTTCTCCCCAAGTACAGAGCTGTCCTGCCTGAAGTAGGGAACAATCCTCTTCAGGAAAGATAGAGAGCATTTTCAATTATATTTATTAAACCTCCACATTAACCCAAAAGTCAATATGAAAATCAGAGGCATCTAATAATAGATTTGCTTATACAATGAAAGGCTTGCAGTTCCCACCAATCAGTATGCTGTCCCAAGAGGATGCAATCAAAGTCTAGGAAAAGCTGCATTATGCATTCATTTTGAATGGCATTTCTGATTTCCTAACCAGTAGAGAAACTTTTTAGGAGTTAAAAGTTGCCAACATGGTATAATCATAAGAACATAAGTCAATGGGAAATTAAAAATAAAAAATTCTTTAAGAGTAGGGAACCATGAAAAATTGTTTTGGATTTTGCTTTGACTGCTAACACTAATGGATCAGTCTCTAGACACCAAAGTTGCTGAACTTAACAAATAATAACTGAAAATAACAGGGCTAAACTTCAAAACCAAGTTATCTTTGTTAAGCAAAACTCTCCCCACAAATAAATTTTTCTTTCTATATCCTGAATATGCATTTGTGAGTGTGGTCGGGCTGGCTAACTTATCAGTGACTATCGTAGACTCATAATCTTCAACACTATTATGTGTATAGTCTTGTATCAGCTATGGTTGGGGAGAGGTTACAGGACACCCTCTGCCTCTCCACTGGGACTACAAGAGAGTATCATCTCCTGGAGAGAGGTGAGATTTTTAAGTTGATCCAGAGGGGCCACCGTTTTAAACATTTGAAAACACTTTTTATGTCATTCCTTTACAGAGGAATGTCATTCCTAGAAGAATAAAGATAAAGTTCCTGACTGGTGTGGCTCAGCTGGTTGGGCATCAATATCTCAAAGCAAAAGGTCACTGGGTTGATTCCTAGTCAGGGCATATGCCTGGGTTGCAGCTTCAGCCCTTGGTTGGGGCATGTACAAGAGTCAACTGATCGATGTTTCTCACATCAATGTTTCTCTCTCATTCTTTCTCCCTGCCTTCCCCCTCTCTAAAAATAAACAAAATCCCTTTTTTTAATAAAAAGAACAAAGATAAGTAAAGAATTGTGATGGAACTGAGGTGTCCATCATACTGTAGTGCATGAGAAACAGCAAAGCAAAAGTGAACGGAGCTCGGAAGGAACCCTGATGCCCTTCTCGACTTAAGGAGAAGGAGTGAATTCAGAGTACTACATACCATCAATTCCTTCATTACACTTTCAGTGTCCATCTGCTCTTCAGTGCCCACCTTCTCACTAGACACCTTCGAGGCTTCAAAGTAAAAGAAACTAAACCCTTTCAAGAAGCTTACCATATAATTATTTTTAAAAATTATTTAAAAAGCAAACGAACAAGTTCATGATAACATGGTCAAAATTATCTACCTAATTTTGAGGGGATTTGAAGTTAAGACAAATGTCAAAGAAAGATCCTTAGAGGAGGACACTTTTTAAAAAAAATTTGATTTGTGGCAGGGGCAGCGAGAGAGAAAGAGAGAGAAAGAAACATATATTTGCTGTTCCACTTATTTATACATTCATTGGTTGCTTCTTGCATGTGCCCTGACCAGAGGTTGAACCAGCAACCTTGGTGAATCAGGATGATGCTCTAACCAACTGAGCTATCCAGCCAGGACTGAGGGGGATGTATTTTGAATCATCTAAAAGGAATGAATGGCCTTGTAATACAGTTTGATGTCAGGTATTGTGATCCCTCCTGTTTTGTTCTTTTTTTTTCAAAATTGCTGCACCTATTCGGGGTTGTTTATGGTTCCATATAAATTTCTGAAATGTTTGTTCTATATCTGTGAAATATGTCATAGGTACATTTACACAATGGAATTCTACACAGCAGAGAGAAAGAAGGAGCTTATACCCTTTGCAACAGCATGGATGGAACTGGAGAGCATTATGCTAAGTGAAATAAGCCAGGCAATGAGGGACAAATACCATATGATCTCACCTTTAACTGGAACATAATCAACAAAAGAAAAAAGCAAACAAAATATAACCAGAGACATTGAAATTAAGAACATTGTAACAATAGCCACAGGGGAGTGGGGAGGGGATAGTGGGGAGAGGAGTCTATAGGAGCCACTATAAAGGACACAAGGACAAAATCAAGGGGGAGGGTAGAGGTGGGTGGGGAGGTGGGACTGGCTGGGGTGGGGTGGACGGATGGGGAGAAAAGGCAGACAATTGTACCTGAATAAAAATAAATAAATAAATTTAAAAAAGAAAAGGGAATTAATGAACATAAGTTTGTGGAGAGGAGGTTAAAAGAGCATTTCAGGCTGGAAAAACTAAGGAAATGAGAACTTGGGTACACAACTTAATTTGATCTGGGCATGGCAAGAAAGTGGACTTTGCTGGAGTGAAGTGTGAGGGGCTAATAAGCAGCTGGGATTATAAAGGTGGGAGGCAGGAACTGATGTGGAGCTAATAACACCAGTTATTAAGAGATGAGCTAAGCCAAGCTCCAGCAAGCATGCCAGGACCCGAAACCACCACATAATTGACCCAACAAGCACCAAGCATATTTTAAGCCTTTTATATTAGGGGTTCCCAACTCCTGGGTCATGGACCAGTACCAGTTTGTGCCCTGTTAGGAACTGGGCCACACAGCAGGAGGTGAGCAGCAGGCAAGTGAGTGAAGCTTCATCTGTATTTACAGCTACTCCCCATCGCTCACATTACCGCCTGAGCTCTACTTCCTGTCAGATCAGAGGCGGCATTAGATTCTCATAGGAGCACAAACCCTACTGTGAACTGTGCATGCAGGGATCTAGGCTGTGCGCTCCGTATGAGAATCTAATGCCTGATGATCTGAGGTGGAGCTGAGACAGTGAATACAGTGCTGGAGAGGAGCTGCAAATGCAGATTATCATTAGCAGGGAGGTTTGACTGCACAGAGAACAAAATCAACTGCTTGCAGACTCATATGAAAACCCTATCAGTGAGTGGAAAGTGACAATTAAGCTGCGTCTGGTGGCAGGCTTTATAGTGGCAAGTGAGTTGATGTACTTCAATTGTACAGCTGCATCTGGCGGCAGGCTTTAAGTCAGAGTCTGACACTTATTTTAGTCTGTGCGTGGCCTGACCATTATTTTATTTACTACTTTCATCTGTGCTTATTTCCCACACTGTGCACTTGTATCAGTCACAGTTTTGGTAAGCCCACATGCTAGCCCTAGCCAAAATGAGTAAAAAACAAATATTGCTGGAAGCTTCTTTGAAAAGGGTGAAAGACCCAATGATGAGGCGGCAGAAGACTCTAAGACTGCCAACGAAAAGAAAGCTGCATTTAAAAGAAAATACCAAGAGTCCTACTTAAATGATGGGCCCACTGCAACAGATGATTCACAGTCTCCAAGCCCACTTTGTATAATATGTGGTGACTGGCTATCCAAGGAAGCCATGAAACCTTCAAAACTGCTTCGCCTCATGGAGACCAAGCACCTTGCATTAAAAGACAAGCCTCTGGAGTTTTCAAAGAACAAAACGTGAACACGAAGAACAGAAGCAATTATTGAAGGCCACCACTTCATCAAGTGTGCCTGCACTGAGCATCATTCTTAGTGGCTGACCACACTGCTAAAGCTAAGGAGCCCTTTACTACTGGGGAAGAGTTGATCCTGCCTGCTGCTAAGGACCTTTGTCATGAACTTTTGGCAGAGGCTGAAGTTCAAAAGGTGGTACACATTCCTCTTTGGGCTAACACCATAACTAGACAAATTGATGAAAGAGCAGAGGATACTGAGGCACAATTTTAGGATCAATGAGTCACCATGGTACGCAATCCAGGTTGACGAGCCTACTGATGTTGACAACAAGGCAACGATGCTTGTTTTTGTGTGATATATTTTTCAGGAAGATGTGCATGAGGATGTGTTATGTGCACTTTTGTTGCCAACCCACACCACAGCTGTAGAACCGTTCAAGTCTTTGAATGATTACATATCGGGAAAACTGAATTGGTCATTTGTGTCGGTATTTGCATGGAAAGAGCAGCTGCCATGACTGGATGGCTCTGGTTTCACTACTCAGGTCCAAGAGGTCGCTTCTGAATGTGAATCTATGCATTGTGTCATCCATAGAGAAATGCTGGCTAGCCGAAAAACATCACCTGAACTTAACATCGTTTTGCAGGATGTGATTAACATTATCAACCACATTAACATACATGCCCTTAACTCACGTCTGTTCGCGCAGCTCTGTGAGGAGATGGACGCAAAGCACACTCGTGTCCTCTTACACACAGAAGTGAGATGGCTTTCTAAGGGTAGATCACCAGGCAGAGTTTCTGAGTTATGAAAACCATTCCAGAGATTTCTTTTAGAAAAATAGTCACCACTGGCAGCACATTTCAGTGACACAGAGTGGGTCACAAAATTTGCTTACTTGGGTGACATATTCAGCCTGCTCAATGAACTCGATTTGTCATTCCAGGGCAGAACAACAACTATGCCCAAGTTGAAAGTGGTTGCATTCAAAGCCAAACTGGAATTGTGGGGGCGATGAATGAACATGGGGATTTTTGACATGTTTCAAGCATTAGCAGAGATTTTGAAAGGGGCTGAGCCAGAGCCTTCTTTCTCCCAGCTGGTGCATGATCACCTTTCTCAGCGTTCAGAAGAGTGTGAACATTACTTCCAACCATAAAAGACCCCCGAACTGGGGAGAAATGGATCCATGACCCATTTGTGAATGAAGCAGGTGAATTGACTTTATCCCTACTAGAAGAGGATCAACTGCTTGAGATCGCAAATGACGGTGGCCTTAAAAATATGTTTGAGAACTTCAAACCTCATACGTTCTGGATTAAAGTCCAGGCAGAATATCCTGAGACTGTCACAAAAGCCCTGAAAAGCCTGCTTGTGTTTCCAACATCCTGTCTTTGTGAAGCAGGGTTTTCTGCAGTGACAGCCACCAAACCAAGATTATGGAGTAGACAGAACATAAGCAACACACTTCGAGTGTCACTGTTTTCCATCATCCCCAGATGGGACCATCTAGTTGCAGGAAAACAAGCCCAGGGCTCCCACTGACTCTACATTAGGGTGAGTTATGTAATAATTTCATTATGTATTACAATGTAATGATAATAAAGTGCACAATAAATGTAATGTGCTTGAATCATCCCGAAACCATCTTCCTATCCTCATCCGCTGAAAAACTGTCTTCCACAAAACCGGTCCCTGGTGCCAAAAAGGTTGGGAACTGCTGTTTTATATTATCCATGAACAGGCCAGAACATGAAAGGCAAACTTCACTTACAATATTTTACAAACTGACAACCATAAATTACATAGACAAACCAGACCAATCAACTGTATTTCAAGTTCTGGGGATCTAATGTGCAACACGGTGACTTTTAGTGGTGACGACAGTTAAAAACATTATATACTTCAAAGTTGTAAGAGAGATCTTAAATGTTCTCACCACATAAAGGAAATGGTAATTATGTGACATGATGGAGTGTTAGCTAACACTCTGGTGGTGATCATTTTGTAATATATAAATATATCAAATCAACACATATACCTTAAACTTACATATGTTATATGGCAATTATATGTCAGTAAAGCAGGGGTGGGAAAGTGACTGTGCTACAGTGAAGATATTGTTGAGGATCTTGTTCACTAAACGATATTGTAAAGATAAGGAGATGTTTCATCCAGGGCTTAGTTACAAGAGTAGCTGTTTTCCTCTTTACATGGGCTTCTAGGACCCTCCAGCCAAAAATAAGGTCCACCTGCAGCAGCTACATGGGTGTTACTGTGTACACTGGATGTCTTGCCCTGGTTTCAAATGACTTCTCTTATTCTTCCTTCACCCTGGATATCCTCCCCCTCCTTTGCTCCAGTCTATACTCTGGAGCTCTCAGTGTTTGGTTAGTAATATTGTGTCTTTCATACACATTTTAACAATTTGAAATTAGGATACATCTACATTCAAGATTTAATGATTCAGTTAGCAACAGTTTTTCTTTCCTTTGTGGCGCTTAAATACCAATGTGTCTTATAATCAATAGCATTTTAGATTCAGTGAACATATGGTAACAAAATGAAGAACAGACTTGAAACAACCATAACAAGTCAAGCTTTTCCTGCACAGGCTGAGGCACAGGAGAGAAGCAAGCAGCAAACGATGAAGGAAGCCATGAAAGAGAAGAGCCAGCCTAGAGAAGATACGTGAAAGCACCTGGCAATGGAGGCAAAAAAAGGGGACACTGATCACAGAAATGAGAACAGCCAGCAAGCGGCAGGAGCCTCAAAGGCTCAGCAGGGGGACGGTGGAGGCAGACACAACTGTCTGTACCTTGGTCCCAGCCTAGAGAAACAGCTAATGCTGGTGTGGGCGCAGCAGGTATGTTTGCCTGAGTCTGGAGGTCATTGACAGGCAGGCAAAAGCTACTTGGCCACAGAACCAGTCATGACTGTTTTGTCTACTCTGTCCTGACAAATTCCCAGCAGTCCTCTTTCTCACTCTCTTTGGAGCCTCCAGATGTTGGCAGTGTAACCCGGCCAATCAACACTTTTCCATTCAATTGGCATTGTCCTCAAGTTTGACTCAAGTTCTATCTCTTCAATTAGTTCTGGCTAATGAATTACAAAGCAGTGAGCAGAATCAAGCTCACATTATCAACCAGCCCCAAAGTGTCTCACATATATGCATGATTCACTTATTTAAATGGCAGGTCTGCCTGTCCTCTCCTACTATACGGTCAAGTTAAAGTTTCACGAGGACCATCATTTATCCCACACAGTACAATTAACAATACATAATCACTCCATCTAGACATCAAAGGCTTTTGTTTCTCTCTCAACATTGTGACAGACAGAAATGGGGTAGAGAAGGGAGTTAGAATGTCATGTGGAGTAACACGGGGAGTAAAGGTTTTAAAATATGAAAAATATGTATTACCAATGACTGCAAAAGGGCCTGGGGGAACTATGTGGGTGATGGAAATGCTCTGTATTGTATTGGTGGTTGTGGTTACACAGATGTACACAATCATAAAAACTCAAGAAGGTATATGCTTAAATGGGTGCATTTTCTTGTAGGTAAATTATACCTCCACAAAGTTGATTTTAAAGAATGTTATCCAGGAACCAGTTGTTTAGTTTAATCAACCCCACTAACTATTCCTTCTCTTTTTACCTATGCATGTTGTAGCCACCTCACCAATTCTCACAAAACATATTTGAAGAATGGGAGAGAAAATGCAAATGATATTCAAATAAGTCATTTTTTCTACTTTTCAGAAGCTAGGATCACTCACTGGCCTAAAAGGATGTTTTAATGAACCCTGTCTTTGGTTCTTAAAAGGTGACATCAAGAATCTGTACCTCATTCCCTATTGGCCTCAAATGTAGAAAAAGGAAAGAAAATAAAAAGTACTGAACATAATCAATGAATAAAGCACAAGTGAATCAAATTCATAAAAACGGTAGAAAATTTCAATATTATACTAAGGAGGAAAATGTAAGTGGAATGCTGTCAAATTATACACTGATGACGCTTTCCTGAAGAGAAACCCAGAAGGGATTTTTGTTAACAGCATGTAAAATTGGACAAAAATAATACTAGCCTGTCAAATATTTCATGGACTTGGGTTATCACCATTTATGGAGCTGCAAAGTTGGCAGCATTTTAATCCCAGATAAAGCCATAAAAGCCATACAAACTATCCAAAACTTGACCACCTGAGAATAGTATTCAAATATTAAAAAATCATAGGTGGAGAAGAATAGGCTTTTGTTCTATTTGATTCAAATCCCCTAAAGACCATTTTACTGACCAATATTTCAACAATTACTGAGGGAAACTCAGAGTTTACACATAGAAACTGGTTCTCTGGTCCTTACAAAATTTCACATAACTTTTACTGAGTCAAAAGTTCCATTCTCTTTTTAGAATCAAGAAGGGAAAAAGTATTACAAGTGACTCAAAGCAAAGTAATGTAACTGTGCTACATTAGTGATCTGTTTTCAGAGCTTAGCCACTGAAGACATCGGGGATGTCAAATCTTATTCTTTATCCAGTAGGATAATAATCCCTTCATTATGAGGGTTTAACTTTAGATTTATCTTTGCGGTCACAGATAACACACTAGCTTTAGTCATAATTTCAGATTAAGGAATAACCACATGCTCATCAAATTAAAGAGAAGTAAAAATTTGGGGATTAAAAACTTTCAAATAGGTGGGAGGAAAAAGGTAAGGTTAAAATGAACATTAGCAATGTCAACACATAAAAATTGTGTGTATATCTTTATAAGTCCACTTCTGAAGTGGCCTAACATAGAAACTTTAGCCCTGGAGGAATGCCCTGGTGTACCCATTAGAATGTGTCTCTAAGGTCCTCCCCACCCCACCCACTCCCCCACAAAACACAGTGATATCCTGAAACAGTGTGTATTCGTTGTTCTGGAGCACTTTCACCAGCGAGCAAGTACACTTTCAGAAGTTCTGAAGAGCAGGCGGAAGGACACAATTGAGATTCTCACTGGCCAAGATGTGACAATTTGAGCATTTATGACAAAGGAGGGTGTGAATAACAAGTGTCTGCTCGTCCAATCTGAGTATGACACGATGCTTGTTTCAACACATACCCGGCACAGATTCGCCTGGCTGCACCCTCCTGGTAATTTTGAGACAGTATCAGTATTGTTGTTCTTAAAATCGTTTTGTGTCACACTAATTCCGCATCATCCCTCTGTCTATGGTTCGTACTACTGCATTAAGAGTAAAAATAATACACTAATAAAAATAGCCAACACTTCATTTACCATGTGCAAGAAATTAATCTAAGTGCTTTATCTTACCGAGCTGGAAATTAAGGGACAGTGAGATTAAGCAGCTTGCTCGTCACCACCCGGTGAGTACCGCAGGCGTCAACATTCACACCCAGGAGCCTAGACACGTTCCTCATGCTGCCTCATCAATAGGGAAGGACAATGCTAAGTATGCCAGTGAGATCTATCTTGGCTAGTGAACATTTTATTCCCTTTTAGTACTGAGCACACTTTCTCAAGGGAAAGGGAAACTAAGAAGGAGAAAACTTTGATGAAGGGAAAGATTAAAAAGTAAAGCAAAACCAAAAGAAAAAAAGTCAGTGAGAGAGAACTTTGACTTGGACCAATGTTTTACTGAATTTAGTATTATAAATTTTTATACATTTTAGATAGTGTTACAGCCTAGAGGCAGTATGCAATCACTCTTTTTCATAACCTTAGGAAATAAGTTCTTGCCCTGGCCAGGTAGCTCAGTTGGTTAGAGCATCATCTCGATGTGCCAAAGTTGCGGATTCAATCCCCAGTCAGGGCACGTACAAGAAACAGCAATGAATGTACAGATGGGTGGAACAACAAGTCGATCTATCTATCCATCCACCCATCTACTTCTACCTCCCTTCCTCTTTCTCTCTAAAAAAAAAAATCAATAAATTTTTTAAAAGTTCATCTCAGCAGTATAACTACCATGCACATAAAAAGGGAAATGCAACACAATGCTAAGCGATGATGAGCAAATTTTATTTTAACTCTACCATCCTACATTTTCTAAGTTGTTTAACAGTGAATGGGCATCACTTTTATAATTGAGAAAAGTTGTTAAAAAGTTATTCGAGATTTCAGAAAGAGAAGGAAGGATATACGCCTCTCACTTCACCTGCATAAAGAAATCTTGAGCCCTGCAAAAGTTAGCTGCGAGTTCCTAAAAAGTCAGTCACACAGACACTTGGATTAAAACAATAACAGAAGTAGCACAGTTTTGTTACTTTATCATTTTTAAATGCTGTGAAGAAGGAAGGATAGCAAGAGCCCTCTTACACTCAACTGCCCAAAGACTGGAAAAGTAAACTTGCCCGACGCAGGGAAAATCATCTGAAGCTTTCTCTGGAAGGGCTGTAGGTTTCAGGAGCCACGATGCCAGTTATTCTCCAGAGTCATCAAGTCCCCCACCAGACAGGCTGCCATTCGCAACAACTTGCTACAAGCTGCTGCCCATCTTTCGCTCTGCAGGTAAGCCCTGCAGCATGGGTTTTCTCCTGCTCTTAGGCACTGAGTCTCCCGCCTTCCTGACCTGATTTCTGAACCAACAGGCTCAGCCATGGTACTGTGACTCCCTAAAGTTTTGTAATTGTTGGGAACTGTATCAAAAGTAACTTGTTAATAAGGTGCTTATTAAATAAAACCTGTAATGGCTTATTTAATAAAGTCTTATAGTGTTAATAAAGACTTTATAATAAGGTCTGCAATGGCTTACTTAAAAATATAAATAAAAACAGACTCAAAGCCATCCTTGTAGAATGCCATTCTCATGTGACTTCCATTCCGATGTGCACTCCTGGACGGCATGCTATGAATTTCCTACCACCCTTAGTACTCCTGGGGGATTGGCATACTCAAGAGCATCATGTGACTTGTATGTTTCAGAGTTTTACGAAATCTGACACCTGCCACAAGGGCAGGCAGAAGTTACAGCATCAACCCAACCGCACATAGGAACAGGAGAATGAGAGGTACTCTCACCCACCGGGAGAAAAAAAGAGTAAGCAGGCCAATGGTCTCTGCCACTCATGGAGCTGTCCCAGATTAGCAAGCACCTCACTCCAATATCTTCTCTTTTCCTCCACTCCGTCTCTCCACCTCTCTCCATCCACGACAAGGGGAGGGAAAACTATTCGTAATAGGACTCACACCAATGCCAACCAAGTCTGGCTGGTGTAGGGTGCACCCGAGTCTGGGAACACACACCCCTCTGGGGCAGACAACAGCTCTGGCACTATGGGAAGTGAAACATACCTAAGGTCATGACCTTGCTACAACAGGATTCTCTTCCATGAGTGACTTGTATACAACTTGCAGCTGAGGCTGCTATGTAGGTTGTGCAGCAAACATTAAAAATGTGAACTTTGTCAAACTCTGGGTGGCCCCTCACTTGGATTAACCTCTAAGCAGGGCTAACAGAGGTGGCCTCTGCTTGTCAGCCCTGGGCAGTGGTAGTAAAAGTCGTAAGGGGCCAGAGCTACATTTGTACTGCCTTATCCAAAACAGCCACATGACAGGGCACAGCCTGTCATGATGCAATAATCTAACGCAGAAAGTAAAGGCAGTAGAACCACAAGTGAAGGACACAGCCGGAGGATCACATAACGCTCCCCCACAGACTCACACACCAAGGCACGACGTATCCATACCTTTGCACCGTACCCAGTCATAAACACCTGAGGGCACCTACCATGTACAGGCATGTGGCAGCTGCTGAGGGGAAGAAGTGGGGAAGAAATAGGAGATAAATAAAACAAAGGGCTCTGCTCTCAAGTTTACATTCTAGAAAAGCTAAGCCATTTGCACAAATTTTTTAGGGCATGGAGGTGGTCATTACCTTCCACTCAAATATTTGGAAATATTTACTCATTACTCGACAACTAAACTCAAAGAGCTATAATGAACCATCAGTAAATAAATGCCAAGGCACTTTACGAGTATCATTCTGCTTGTAAATAAGCTATATAAACGAGCAAGCAAGCGCACACTAACAGAATGTTTACCGTCAGCTGTGCCTCTAACCTGTAAAAACACTCTAGAAACTAGTGAATGACCGGAAGCCTGGAACATCTCTTCACATACCCATGGTTCCCGAGGCCTGTGGCCAGAATCCTCCAGGCAGTCTCCTCAGGGCACAGCTGCGCAGCTGTGCCCACCCTCCCAAGAGGATCAGCTGACCTTTGGTGTGGAGGTGGCAAGTGGGAGGTACAGTCAGACATGGGGTACCACATGATTTCTATATGTGCTCTATCTCCCCTTCACTATGCACAGAGCTCCTCAATTGTCAACCAAAGCAAAGAAGATTTGAGCAGTTTATTAAATAAAATGTCAAGCTCCTTCCCAAAAGTCCAGTCCAATATCAAGGCTTTAGTCCAGCCAAAATGAGAAACAAGTGCTTTACCTTCTGAGGATGCTCTAAACAACATTCACTGAGCTGGTGCAAAGCAGCACAGAGCTCTGGTAGCATCTATCTGTCACCCACGTCGGAGTGAGTGAGATGGCAGGCAGTTTCCACTTGAGCACTGGCCTCCACGAAACAGCGGCCAGAGCAGGCAGCACCAGACACTGCCTAGGGCTTCAGCCGCCCGCTGACAATGGTCACACAGGGTCATACACAGTCATGACTAGTGCCATGTGGCTGTGTGCTCTGATGTAATACCCTGCTACGATATGAGAAGTCTTTATTAAAGGGCCACATTATGCAAGCAAGAAGCCACAGGCAACTAAAGAGCTTTCAAGAGAAACAGCTTTTCAGAAAACTGGAAATAGGAGCATGATTATTTTCCTCCAATTTATAGGCCCCAGGAGGCACATCAGTTCCTAAACTACCACTTCTCTCAACTCTGCCTCACCTGCCAAGGGGCAGCCTGGGACAATCTAAGGACATGGAGCACCTCTGGAACAGCAGTGAGGTGGGAGCTTTCATGCACAGGACCACAAGGCTCTGGCCTGCAAGCACCTTACACTGCAAACACTACAAGAAACAAAAGTACTCCAAAACCACCTCATTTTACCCAAGGGCTTGATGAAATAAAGGAGATACCTTTGAAAGGTAGTTTGGCGTAAGTTTCCTCATGCTCATACTGGAGCAAGAGTATTCAGTCCTCCTGAAACACCACATTACTCCTACTTGCGCAGCTCTAAGGCAGACCAAGAACCACTCTGCTTGCATTTCCGCAGCAGCCCATCGTAGGCACACACACGTGAACAAGCGGGCCTTCTGCGGCACTTCTGTTTGTCTCTATTCAGGCCAACAGGTTTTGGTCACATAAATGGAAGAAGGGCACCAGAATAAGGAGAAAGGATTCTGGGCTTCCTAATGGCTATAACCCATTTCTGCTCAGCACCACAACCAGAGCCTATCACTGACATCCCTGGAAAGAACTCACTAAATAAGAGGCTTAGGGAGAAGTCCCTTGTCACTAATACGCACAGCCAGGGCTATCCAGGATCCAGATGTTTAAGTCAAAGACTGCATTAAAGCCCTGGCCAGTGTGATCAGCTGGTTGGAGCATTGTTCCATAAACCAGAGGGTTGCGGGTTTGATCCCGTCAGGGCATGTGCCTAGGTCGTGGGCTTGATCCCCAGTTAGGGCACATATGGGAGGTAACCGACCGATGTTTATCTCTCACATCAATGTTTCTCTCTCTCCCTCTCCTTCTCCTCTCCCTCTCTCTCAAGCAATGGAAAAATGTCCTTAGGTGGAGATTAAAAAAAAAAAAAAAGACTGCATTAAAATTAATTTTGAAAAACTACCTGGTAATTGAAGCAGGCAAATTGCTATACACATATAACTTATCTGCAATCTAGTTACTTTCCGGCTGTCATTAGATGCCTTCTCTCAGAATCCTGAAATAAAAATGTTCCTCTGCACTCAGTGTCACACCTGGATGACGCTCCCTGACAGGATCTGATGATGCATGCAGAGTAGTATCTGCCTAATCACGAAGGCTGACTGAGTAACCAAGTAAAAGGCTTTATCTTTTCAAGACCTCTAACACATACCCAGACACTTTAAATTTAAGACATTCACCCAACCCCCGACCCTGTCTAGGCTTACTGCTGACTCCAAGGCTGCTTTGGGGACAGGCTGGAAAGTCAGGGCAGTCAGATGCTGGTGCTCAGGGCTCAGGCCTGTTCCCCTCCCCTAATTCCTCCTCCTCCCCATTCCCCATCCTGGTCTTTGCTCCTAGGGCTGGAACAAGGGGCAAAGCAGCGAAGTCTGAGAGCACAGCTGAGAGCAGGGAGAGGCTACAGCAGGAACGCACACCTGTACTTTCCCCACTTACAAGGCCATAGGCTGTGAATATTGGTGGAGATGTTTGTTGTGCAGACAGAAAAAAGAGAAAAGCACAGCACATATGTCATGTTCATTCACGTAAAGGTACAAAGTATTTAGCACATCAAACGTTTTATCTTCCTCTTTAGTTTTAGTGTATTTCTGCACAGGCACACAAAAATGGGTAAACTGGTCAAAATTTCTGAGAGGGCATACATCTCTCCTCCATTTAAAAAAGAACACCGCAAATATGCATGCATTTAAGTTTGCATGACATAGTTTCTGAAAAAAACTTTAGGAGTATCAACAGTAAATTCTAAGGAAACTAGAATGTTTCTATGAAATAGCCTAGTTTTTCAAATTTTAGTGTAACATAAAAAGAATGCCCAAAACCAATGACTACCAAAAAGAAGTAAGTAAATAAAAGAGCGTTCAGGGACAAAACATATTCATTTAAGGGTACCAGAAAACCAGATATACAAGTAAAAATATTTCTCTATTTTTGAATTTAAGATTTTATTTACCTTTAGAGAGAGGGAAAGGGAGGGAGAAAGAGAAGGAGAAAAACATCAATGTGTGGTTGCCTCTCACATGCCCCCTACTGGGGACCTGGCCCGCAACCCAGGCATGTGCCCTGACTGGGAATCCAACCTGAGACCCTGTGGTTCGCAGGCCAGTACTCAATCCACTGAGCCACAGCAGCCAGGGCTCTATTTTGAATTTTTAATGGAGAGGCCCTGAGTTCATGTTTCCAGTATGATAAACAGAATGAGTCACCAGCCCGGGGACTAGGATAATAAACTCACTTGCCTCAGGAGGAGAAAAAGAAGTATAGAAGCTCAATATTACTGAACACAATGTTTCAGCTTCAGACGGTCATCTTCTGAGAAGTCAGTTTATAACCAGGTAGTTCTGTCCACCTATGAATCCCCTGTACTAACTGAAGCCCTATAACCATATTACTAGGACTGGAATGAAGTACAACAAACATTTATGGAGAATGTACTATGTCTAAGGTAACAAAGGAAAGCAGCACTCAATAACTAGAACACAGAGCTGAAGTTCCAGAATTGGAGCTACAGTCCCAACCCCACAACCCACAAACAGGCCCTCGTGTCAGGTACAATCGTTTGGCAATAGGTGCCGTTCCAGGCAGGCTATCTGCACTGAGGTTCTCCCACTCACGTACTGCCCCACAGCTCTGCTGCACCCTCCTATCACCAGCCCTCATTCTTTACACACACACTTTTAAAAACATGGTAAAATTGTATCAGGAACATTGACTTCTTACAGGTATTCACATACAAGTTCTTGACAAAAATTCTTCACCTAAAAAAAAATGACTTCCAAATGAGCAGAAATTGGTGAACACCTGTCATAGAAGGAATTTCCGTCTCGACAAAATTTGTTGCCTCCCTCTCAGCAAAGCCGTGCTCCTGTGTCTGGCAGCTGAGATGGTGAAGTACTTGATTTGACATTGTAAAGGCAGTCTTAAGTATCCACATTTAAATTGAAAGTAATCAGAAAATTCTTACCACTTAAAAGTAAGAATTTTGAGATGTCCTTCTTTAGTCACTCTTTTCAGGCATTAAAATAAAAGCCCAGGCAAATAAGCTTTCAGTGTTCTCTGGTGATAAAAATAACAGAATTTTCCGCGCTTAGTGTATGCTATGTGCCAGGCACCACGCTAACTCTAACCCTATGGTGTCTGTGCTTTTTTTATTCCCACTTTACAGATAAGGAAACCAAGACACAAGTGTTCAGGGACTTGCCCAACATTTCACAGCTAGTAAGTTACACAGTCAATTTTAAACAAGAGCAGTTTGCCTCCAAAGTCCACTCAGTGACTGTTGGCTACTACACTATCCTGTCACAATACTTGACAGTGTTTTACAAAACTAGTTATTCACTCCCAATTGATGGCCACAGAAACACTGCAAAAGGCAAGAAAAGATTTTCCTTCATTGAGAGTAAAAACTCTGGCTCAGCTACAAGGCAATTCACAATAATTATAAAAATTTAAACTTTGTTTAGGTAACTTTTAAATAGATTGGTGAGGTTACTTCAATATATCAAAATACAAAAGCAAAGACGTACCCTGCCATTTAACAAATTCAATTATACACACAAATAAGGAGAACTCTGTTCAGCTTTTTAAAAGGTTTTATTTATTTTTTAGAGAGAGGGAAAGGGAGGGAGAAAGAGAGGGAGATAAACATTGACCAGCTGCCTCTCTCACGCCCCCAACTGGTGACCTGGCATGCAACCCAGGCATGTGCCTGACCAGGG
Organism: Desmodus rotundus; assembly: GCF_022682495.2. Taxonomy (NCBI): domain Eukaryota; kingdom Metazoa; phylum Chordata; class Mammalia; order Chiroptera; family Phyllostomidae; genus Desmodus; species Desmodus rotundus. The sequence continues at coordinate 75,365,370 of NC_071389.1, read as the reverse complement.
AAGCGAACCAGTGACCTTTCGTTTTGCAGGACGATACCCAACCCACTGAGACACACTAATCAGGGCTCTATTCAATTTTTACAAGAAAAGAAAAAAATTCTTTAAAAATGTATAGTATATGCTTTGGCCTTAAGGACCAAAGGAGTCCGAAAAGCTCACAAACTCTAATTGTTGAGGGCCCTCCCAGCAGACATCACAGGCACCAAGGATATCGACGATACGTCTCAGTCCAGAGGTCACCAGTAGTGGTGTTCCTGTAAGTTCCCAGGAAAGGAGAAAATTAACAATGTAGTGGGTTTATTTTTTACAAAACTAAATGTATCCAGTGTTTAAATTCTAATTATGTCCTTCCTTCTGTTCTGTTGAGTCCCTTTTTTTTATTAAGTGCAGAATCAAGATATGGTGGTGTTTTTGTTGTAATGTGTTTTTCAGCATATTTAAAAGAAGCTAGAAACTCTGTTTCTCCAATTTTTTATTTCTACTGGTTTTAACATTTTGGTTCTCAACTCTAGGAACCAATCTATGGGCATTTTTGCAAGAAGTCACCCTTAGAAAAAAACTACTTAATACCCTGACTAGAGAACTTTTTTTCTTTTAAGTCCCTTAGGAGTAGAGTAAACCAGCAATTTTGTAAAATTATTTCCAACACATAATTCATCATAAAAATCCAGACGAAGCTACCATCCTCAAGAGAAGAATACAGTTCTATCAAAGCCAGCAATACTTCAAGGCTTCAAAAAACTTAAAGTGACATTACCATGCTAATGTTACCTATTTGTACTGTAACTCTAGATCAAAAAAGCAGATGTTTAAAACTCAATAAGGCTGCTCAAATTTAACACCATTATCTTGATAAGCTTTCTCTACCACACCCCTCTCTACTTAAAACCCAAGAGAAACAAGTAATTTTAAGGATCTTTCTCAATGTAATAATGTAACCATTCCCTGTTACAATTTGTAAGGTGAACACTAAGCTTTAATTAACTATATAAATAGAAGTAGTTAAGGGTAGAAAACAAAAACAAAACAAAACACTAACAGTTTGTTATCCAATTTTAAAAAGGGCAGTTACAACTGCAAGTTCAGCTGTAAACCTTTAACACATTCTCTGCTTAGCTGGGATAATACCTGCACACACTAAGCATCAATTCTGAGGGCTTGTTTTATTAAACCACAGAAGGTAGATATATTTGGAGGTTTGTTAATTTGATCAACAAACTACATGTGAGTTTATCATATACTGCCTTTCCAAAATTTGGGATAAATCTACCCTTTGCTCACAACAGAATGCCTATGCAACTCACCATCATTTGCCCTTTTTCCTCTGAGGCTCCCAGCTGGAGACACACAGATATTTGTGGTCATTCATGGTGGGTGTAACAATCTAGGGAGTGTCTTCTCCGAGGACACAAAGAGCCAACAGCAAAGGGAAAAGCTTCCCTTAACTCAAAGGCTTCCTTCCTGTTCCTGTCTTAAAGAAAGAAAGAAAAAAAAAGCCCAAGGCTCCAAACCTCCTTCCTCAAGGAAACTACAAACACAGGCTGTCCTCACGCTTCTTCTGACAGCAGCAAAACTCATCACACCCACAGACCAGACTCTGAAGGACCCCATGTAGTCAACAACTCCAATCCATTTTCAAAGAAAGGGTAAGAGGCACAAACCAGAGGGAAACACACACACACACCACCAGAAGATAGAAAATACTGGGGATTAACTGCAGTTTGGTAGAGTCGTAACAAAATCCTCAGAAACAAAACAAGCTACCCAAGTAAGCTTTAAGCTAACAGCTCTGGAAATGTCATTTTCCACCCCCATACAAACATATTATTACATAAAACAGCTGTATGCCTGCAAGAACAGCTTAAAAATCACTGGGTCCTGAAAGAACACAACTGTACAAGATGAAAACTAACGGAAAAGTCCAAATCAGATGACGCACAATGCCCTGCAGCTACATGCAGGAGCTGCTGTCCCAGTGGAGGAAGGAGGCATGTAGAATGTCTGTGAAGGACCCAGGCTCCTCAGGCACCTGATAACGACTTGAGTATCTGGAGCTGGTGGCTGTCTCCTTTCACCTGACACCTTCGATTCTATCGCCGGCAGGCGGAGGCTGCTGAGAACAGTGACCCTGTCCTCCCAGCTCTCTTAACACTCTGACAAGGAGTAAATTACAATGCAACCCGTTTCAGCCCCTATAAATTTACCTTAGGCTATCTGACTCAAGTTTACATTTAAATACAGTTGGGATAAATCTGAACTTTAGAGCTTAAAAAAAAAACCCACAACAGCTTATCTAGGCTAGCCTTCAATTTTACAGATGAAGAAACTCAGATGGAAAAGGATTATGGCTAGCTCAAGGATACAGACCAAGTTAGGGGCAGAACCAGGAGGCACTCATTCTTGCACCCGTTTATCATGCTATCCTGATCCTCTACATAGCAACTGAGGTTGGTATAACCACACAGTTAAAGGGCCTGAAGCAGGGAACTGGTCCACAGGCCACTGGAAAGCTGAAGACCCTGCACTTCCCAAGCAGGAGAAGGAATAGGCAAGTACCCTGCATCTAATCTAGACAGTTTAGGTAATTCCTTTCCCCTCTGCTGAAATTCAAGTATTGTACAAACAAATAAGGAGAGGCAATATGACTACATACACCTGTCTAGGAGTAGGAGGCTTTTTCCAAAAACGGGAGACAATTTACTTAGTTTTCTGAGGTTTTACTTTCATACTAATACACACACCTTTGGCACAGGAAGACCCTGATAAAGTTCCATAAGTTGTCTTTACACAGTAAATACTTAGGCTGATTTTACGAGGCTTTCAGACCTTAATTTTGAGGAAATTAATGGTTTTCAGGATTTGCATATATATGATCACAATCAAAATGGTAAAATAAACCAAAGGACAACTTACAAAAGTAGGCTTTCAAACCTGGTTTATTACAGTAGACCAGTGGTTTTCAACCTTGGCTACGCATGAGAATCAAGTGCCAACCATGTGAGTTACACCTGGCCATGCACCTGGTCAAGCCTCCAGATGACTACATCCCCAGACCTCTAGTCTTCGCAGGTGAGGCCCCAGACAGTGCAGAGCAGATACGTCATACCTACTTTGCTCCGTCCAAATTCCTGACCCACGGAATCCATGGGCATAAGAAAGTAGCTGTTTTAGACCACTAAGTTTTGGGGTGACTTGTCAAGTGACAACAGTAACGGGGACACCTGGGAAGTGTTTAAAAATCCCAATGTCCAAGGTGCACTGCAGCCCAGTCAGCCAGAATCTCTGAAGGTGGGGCCGAGGCATTTAGTTTTAAAGCACCCAGGTACTTCTCATGAGCAACCATGGTTGAAAACCATCTCTAGGCCTATGCTGTCCAATGCAGTGGCCAGCTGCCATGTATAGCTATTTAAATTAATGAAAATTACATAAAATGTAAAATTCCGTTCTTGGCACTAGCCACATTTCAAGTGCTCAATACTTACATATGGTTAGTGGTTACCATATTGGACAGCAAACACACAGAACATTTCCATAATCACAGAAAATTCTACTGGACAGAGCTCCTCTAGACCAGTGGTGCTCAAAACTTGGTCCTGAGCTAACAGCATCACCTGGGAATTTGTTAGAAATTCAAATTCTCGAGTGACACAGCAGACCTAGTGGACAGAAGCTTTTGGGGTGGGGCTCTCCAGACGATTCTATGCACACCCAAGTGAGGAGACCACTGCTCGTGTTACTGCCAACAGAGAATAATCTGTCCATGACCTATCTCATACCTGTATCTGAAAGTTACCAACTTTCAACTCCATTATAATGAAAGAGAATAGTTCATGTTGTTGTAAAATTTCAAAGATATATTTTTATACTAGCAAGCTTGTTTGAGAAGAAATGCCTTTCAATTAGCAAAGGATTATTTAAAAGTTTCATAAGGATGCTCTCAGTTATTTATAATCATTAAAAGAAACAACCTTAAGGTCCAAAAATGTAGAAATGGTTAAAAATTATAAAACTTAACAGACTATTCAATCATTAAAATTATGTGCATGGGCCCTGGCCAGGTGGCCCGGTTGGTTGCAGCAGCATCCCAGGCACCAAAAGGCTGCAGGATCGGTTCGCCATCAGAGCACGTACCTAGGTGGTGGGTTTGATCCCTGGTCAGGGCGTGTACAGGAGGCAACCAATCAGTGTTTCTCTCTCACACCACTGTTTCTCTCCCCCCACCTTGCTCCCTCTTTCCCTCTCTAAAATCAATAAACATATCCTTGGGTGACGATTAAAAATTTTTTTTTTAATTATGGGAATGGGCAAAAATAGGTTTACAGTTGGGAGTACACAAAACAGTTTATTCTTGTACTATTATTTATTATTATATTATTTTCCATATGAACAATTGTAAACCTAATTTTGCTCCCCCGTTTACTTGTGAAAACTATATTGGATGACAAACTATAAATGGGAGAAAAGCAAAACAAAATTATAATTGCAAAAATTTATTATATGAATAACAAGAATATGAAAATAGAGGAAAAATAAGAATAACTGATTTGTTAAACCTGGCTGAACAATGACTCTCCCCCTCTTATTTTGCCATGCTTCTTACACCTACGTGTGCAAAAATAGAGGGTGTGGCAGAAGCACGGCTTGCTTGAGTGTGCTTGGTAGGGTTCATGAATGTCTCTCACGAGACGGACAGCAATTTGAACATTTCCCCTAAAATGTCATATGGTGTGCTTGAGTGTGATATTGTTATGTTACAGAATTACATGATTATGATTCTGTAATAAAAATGGGACATTATTTGTGCCAGACCCTCTATATTAGAGTATCTAAGAAAGCAATTTTTTAAAAAAGGCAGTTCTGTTTTGATGTGAAAAGTATATTCCAAGAACATTTGGTAAAATAGTTCACTACTTGATCAATGATTCACTGAATTTTCCATCTCATAGTAACATGAAATAAAGACTGAATTCGAGCAAATGATGAGGCTTGGACTGGGTGCCCTTCTAATACTGAAAAGAATTTCTCCTCTCTTCTTCTTTAAACTTAGATCCTACAATCAAATGTAAGAATTATGAATTTTATCAAATAAAATTTCAGAGATGGGAAAATTTGACTTATTTTTCCTGTGTTTATTGAGTTTCCACATAGTTTGGGTGGCACGCTGCCACGTAAACCTAACAACTATGTGTTTCTCACATTTTCTTCCTGAATTTGCAAGTCTAAATTCCCAGAAATACTTTGTAGAGTGACCTTCTCTGAAAAGATCACACCTAAATCAACTTTTGATTGTTTTAATATAAATTTTAGCATTACTTGTTTTCTTGACAGCTCTGTTGTTAGTGAATTTAATTTCTTCCATTGTCAACATACAAAATCATCTTCCTGAGTATGTCTGCATGTCTTGGAATCTCTACTGTTCTGTTTCCTTCCTAGGTAGCCTTGTACAAACTCATGTCGGTTTTATTGAATAAATGCATTAGTACGGTCTCTGCTCTAGCTTCCAGGAAGATTTAAGAAAAGGTAACTGTGGTTGAATAACTCTGAGAAACCCTGATGTCTTCAAAAAGCCTACTATTTGGGAAAAACTTGTTCCTGTAAGTGTCTTAAAAACATGAGTGCAGGCCATGCACAATGTTACTGAAAATTAGAAACAATCCAAGTTATACACTTACCTCTAACTAGATTTTGCCAGAAGCAGCTGAATTAAGTGGAAAGATAATGAACTGGCCAGTGTGGTATCGTTTTGAAAAATTTTCCCAGCCTAACATGTTCACACATTTTTTAGTTAAAAGTGACTTTTAAAAATTTCTGACCTAAAATGCATGCAATAGTAACACAGAAATAGGATTTTTTCAAAATTTTCCAACTTTCTGTCCTGACTACAACTAATTACCTTCTTGAATGTGGGCAACTTAAGAGTTCTCTGGGGGTAGCTACTACCTTCAATTCTAGCATTTACATATGCTCTTAAGAGAACCATTACTTTTATTTTTATTGTGGGAAGTTAAATAAAAAGGGGATTTGATAGAAGGTTCTAACAGTAATAATTTTTGCTCAAATAGCAAAGACTCTTTACAAAATGCTTTCTGTGTGCTGGGCATTCTTGAACCTAGGCACTGAGAACACAAAAATAAAGCATATATCGTCCTTACCCTGGAGAAACCCCAGAATCTACACCTGAGATAGGTCCTTAACATTAAAGATAGAGATCAACACAAACAAAACAGTGCACTATGGGGTGGGGGGAGGGAGAGCCAGCTACATAGAGGAATCTATCATTAGTGTCCTCAGAAAGAGGGCACAAATGCTGTAACCAGGAAACTAGAATAGGATGCTATTAAAAAAATAAAAACAGGGACCAAAAAAAGGAGCTCTTGAAAATTAAAAACATGATTGCAGGAAAGAAAAATTAAACATAAGGATTGAAACATAAAGTGGAGGAGATTCCCAGAAGGTATAACAAAAAACAAGAGGTGAAAAGTAGAAAGAAAAGCCCTGGCTGGTGTGGCTCAGTGGATTGAGGGCCAGCCTGCAAACCAAAGGGTCATCGGTTCAATTCCCAGTCAGGACACATGCCTGGGTTGCCAGCCAGGTCCCCAGCAGGGGGAGCATGAGAGGCAACCACACACTGATGTTTCTTTCCCCCTCTTTCTCCTCCCCTTCCCCTCTCTCTCAAAATAAAAAAAATATTTTTTTTAAAGTAGAAGGAAAAATAAGTAATTAGATGACCAGTTCAGAAAACTAACTCCATGTCCAAATAAGTGTTCCAGTGGAAACAAACAAACAGAACTAATAAAGGGAGAATTTGTTAATGAATTAATTCAAGAAGTTTTTAGAACTTAAGGAAACCAGGTCAAAAGTCCCACTATTTAACCAAAAAAGAGGGGAGGGGTGGAGAACATTCCACAAGATTCCAAAGAGGGAAAAGCCAGGTCACACACTAAGGACTGGAAATCCAAATAGCTTTGGACTCTTTAATAGAAACACCAACAAGATAAAAAGATATTAGGCCAACCAACATCTTTATTTTGATAGTCATCCAAAATATCGATGAGGTAGGTGAGTAGAACAAAGATAATTTCATGGTTTCAAAAACACTTTACCTCCCAAGCACCCTTTCTAAGGAAAGTACTGAAGGGTGTGCTCTGCAAAATTTAAGCAGTAAACCAAGAAAGCAAAGGGAAACAGAAAAACAAGACATTCCATGGGTAAATAGAGTCCTCACACATGGACAGGTAAAAGGAATCCTCAGAACGATGCGATGGAAACCTCTGGAAGGCAGCCAAACCAGGCAGGGAAGGCTGCCAGTTCATAAAGGAGCATATTAAAAGGGTCAAGGAGAAATGTCTCTAAGAAAATAAAATCAATAAAGTGCTTTATATGTTTGAATGTCTTGAAATGAGACTTAGGCAAGGGGCAGAGAATGTAAATGTTAAATTAAAAGTAAGTACATAGAAAAGCAGCAAATTAAAGAAAAGGAAAAAATAGACACAATTGTTAACTCCACGGAAAACAAAAAGTTCTATATGACAGGAAAGGAGAGCATACAAGAGTATATGATTCAACTATAAACAGTGTTCTATTTGGTCACATAAATAATATAAACACTAAATACTGGTATGACAAAAATTACTCAATAACTATATTGGGAAAATGGGGAATGGGAAGAATTTGGGGTGGGCTGGGGATAGGACACAGAAAGAGAACAAAGAAAGCAAGTCAAAAACTAGCATTACCAGCCCTGGCTGGTGGCTCAATTAGCTGGAGCATCGTCCCTTACACCAAAAGGCTGTGGGTTTGATTCCCAGTCAGGGCACTTACCTAAGTCGCGGGTTTGATCTGCACAGTCAGGGTGCCGATAGGAGGCAACCAATTAATGTTTCTCTCTCACATTGATGTTTCTCTCTGTCCCCCCACACCCTACACACACCTTCCCCTTGATCTCTAAAAATCAATAAAACATATCCTTGGGTGAGGATTAAAAACAAAAACAAAAACAACTAGCACTACCAGCATGTTACTCAGAAATATGGAGGGAAATTCCAAAAGCCTGAGCTAAAATTGCTATATATAGTCCCCTCTGGGAAAAGAAATAAAGAGGAGAATTTATTTTTTTATCATAGCCTTTATAAATTACAGAACTATGTTACACTTTAAACTATGTACACTGATTTAAATTTACAAGGTGGGGCAAAAGTAGGTTTAGAGTAGTTCACATGGAAAATAATACAATAATTAATAGATAATAATGTAAGAATAACCTGTTTTGCATACTCACAACTGTAAACCTACTGACACAGAATCCAACCTCTTACCCTCTAAACTTGCACTTTTCAAATTATAAATTTGAGACCTGTTAGTGGATTGTGAAATTCATTCAGTAAGTCACAACCATCTTTCTAAAATGAATTGGAACAGAAAGGGATGGGAAATAAGACAGACACAGCATTTGTAAATTTTTTTCATAAACCTTCATACACATACACACAGTTCATAATGTAAAATGTATTTTTAACTTTGGACTATGAACAAAGTAACTTTAAAATCATTCATCTACACTGCATTATAATCACTTTAGTTTTGTTTTTAAAAGAGATTTCAATCCACCTTTATTTTATTTGTATTATTTTTTAATACTCACCCAAGAATATGTTTTTATTGATTTTCAGAGAGAGAGGACAGTGAGAGTGGGGGGAGAGAAAAGGAAAGGGAGAAAGGGAAAGAGGGAGAGAGACAGACAGACACACAGACATCAATGTGAGGGAGATACACCAATTGCCTCCCATATGTGCCCTGACTGGGGATCAAACCCACAACCTTTTGGTGTATGGGACGACATTCCAACCAACTGAACCACCCAGCCAAGGCTCAACCTACTTTTATTGTAAAACAAAGAAACAGAAAATGTTGACAGCTAATAAAAATACTCCATTACAATGTTCTTTAAAATCCCACCAATACCATGCATGAGCAATGTTCAGTCCTCTGTTAGTGAAACCTAAATACTCCTTGCTTTCTTACAATCAACTCTAATATTTGAGCCAGAGAAAAGAGTAACAACACAGAAAACAGAATTCCAAATCATCTAAATATAATATTCTATATTTTATAATATAGAATATTATGCTTCTTAGGTGATCTTTTAAATTTTGTATGACTTTCACTAATACTTAAATTTCTGGTCTATAGAGACACTTGAGCAAAAGGACCCATCCTGGAAGCATTCTGGATGGCAGAGGAAGCCAGTGTGGAAACAAAAACTCGCAACATACAATACAGTGCATAAACTAAAGAATACGCATGCAGTGGATCAAGACACAGCTTTCTTCCGCTGACCCTCCCTCATTCGCTTTACACGGTACGGTGCACACCTCGCATACGGAACATACAGGCAAGAAGTCAAAACTTAGGTGCTCTTTTATGAAGAGCCCAAATTTACCCCAGTTTTTCCTTTTAATTTAGACAGGTTATATATACATCGCTTTGAATGCTTGTCCTACATTGACTTGCATAAAATAATCAAGAACAAAAACTTCTGCGGAAAGCAAGTTCCATTCATACTCTTTTCATGGTAAAGCTGCACTTCCAAAAAGTTACAGAGATCAGATTCACAAGCCCCCATATATGCACTTAGAACTGCCACTCCCATCCACACTGGATGTAAAAAAGAATAAATGAGTCTTAGTATACTGGTGCTTAAAGACAGAAAAGACCTCTGTTGAAACACACACATAACACACAGTGTGCGTGTCTGAAACCTGCAGAGAACATGATGACTGTGGTTCTCTGTGTTCGGGAGGGGAGGGGAGCTGAGGGCGGAGCAGGAGTGACAGCCAGGGTGAAAGGACGGGTTTTCACCACACATCTCTTCGTACTTTGATTTTTTGTTAACTCTTCCCCATTTTGGCACATTAAGGGTTCTTACTCTACTCCTCGCTCCTGGACTACCTTGATTCTACATCCTAGTCCACAATGTGTGTGCGTACACGCACACACGTGCACACACAATCACCCAGAGGTCATCTCCGGCAGGTATGCTTTCACTTTCTTTGGCAAAGACTTTCTCCTGTTCTTGCAAAAGTGAACGTACACTATTAGCACCCACGGGACCAGCGTAAATGCCACCTGTCTTTGCAGGGTGCCAGAACCCTGGGTCACTTCCACAGCCCCTCCTCGGTGCTCCATCACACTGGGAACCTACGTGGTACAGACACTTGCTGAGCACCAGCTTTATGCCAGGTGCTGCTCAGAAGCACGGGACACAAAGGTACACAGGACAAGGTACTTGCCTTCAGGGAGCTCACAGCCTCAAAGAGGAGACAGAAAAAGAAATAGATAATTTCCAGATAATATGGTATATGCAATGGCGAAAGCATAGTCTAAATACTCTACCACATGGCATTTTAACGATTTTTCTCTCTCTTCTCACATCTCTCGAAGGTGAGATCCTCTGACACAGGCCCACAGTTACTGGGCCTGCAGTTATCTTTGGATCCCCTGTGCCAAGGTTGGTGCCCACATGATCTGAACTTTGAAATGTTTCCTGCACAGCAATATAAATGTATTTTAAGCAAATTCATACATGTCTTAATGTTCCAGAGCAGTAATGGTACACACATCAACTATTAACCTGCACCTCTGCAGTACATTATAATCTTAGAATCTCAGGGCCAAGACACACACCGTTAACCTCACAAGCCCTGTGATCTTTTAGTCCTCACCATGCAGCCCTGGCTTGGACTCCATAAAGGGGGAAAATCATGAAAGCTAAGCCTGTCTGTTTCTTCTCCTACAGATCAGTGCACTCTCACTTATTTTACTGACAGCACTGAAAGCTTTTACCCCATAACTTAAAATTTCAATTCACAGCCAATATATTAATAATTTCTAACTGTTTTCAGGAAAACAGTACTTCTCAACTTGATACAGGATTTCCAATATAAATTTAAGGACGACTTACACTTCAAACTTGGACTGCTAGGTAGGAAAAATAATGTTCTTGCCTTTCCCTGAGCCCTATCTCAAAACAAATGATAGAAATAAATTGTAAACATAACATGATGCACGGTCTCAATTAATCAACCCAGAGCCCAAGGGAGGAACTGTTCTATTTTTAAATGCACTGTTGCTTTAAGGGAAAACCTGGTAGGGAATATGAAACCAAGCTGCATAATGAAAATCAAAATGCATTTGGTGTCTCCATCCTTGCCATAGAGTAATCCTAACGTACGAGCAACACTGTTGCATCGACCCCTCTCAGTTGGTCTGTAACCTAAATGACTGGTACCCAGGCAGAACCGTATAGAAAGGGCCCATCTACCCCTCAAAGAATCAGATCTGTCAGAAGGACAGAACAAGAGAACACCCATATTTCAGTGCTATTCTTGTCACTTCAGAGAAGGGGCTATTCCAATAAGCAAGCAGATGGATAAATCCCAAAAGCATCCTATAAATTTTCACTTAAAAAAAAACCCCTGATTAATAATGGCAGTGGCAGCCCTAAAATTGATCAACTGATTATTTAGCATTTCTAATCAACTATCTACAGTTATAACTTCTATTCAAATTCCACAAAATTAACACTTTCTCCCCACACATGACAAAGTTTCATTTCATTAAATAGTAGCTAACAGTTGCATTCCTTACGGTTAGGAGTGACAAGGAACAGGTGCCAAACCAGCAAGGGAACGAGAAACAGCAGCTACATAACAGGAGTTAGAATATTCTACCTGTTTCCCAGACTGCTCTGAAGACTGTGACCCCGCAGAACTTTTTTCTGAGACAATATGAAAAAAACCAGTCTGGGGAAAACACACTGGCTATCTAATTCAACCTGTAGCTATTTTAAAGTACTCGATAGTTTGCTTACTAACCATGAAATATATAACTACATTGCTATACATGTATCTGAAATATTATATTTAAAATGTATCTAAAAATATTACCCAAGGATACGGATACATCCATTATTGAAAAGCATTTAATACAACATTTCAAACGTACCTACATAACTGAGCTATTTACTATTGCCAAAACAATCTGCTCTGGGTAGCAAAATGTTTGCAAAAACTGCTACCCTCAGTTTTAAAAAAATCTTCCATCTTGATCATTTCTTCCCCCATATTTAGCAAAACTGTGCCTGAAGACCACATGATTATAGAATAGAGGCAGTTGCTACCTTTAGCAATAAAGTAACAAACACTGCTTCAGAGTCTCCAGTGAAAATCTTTGAAGAGCAAACACCACTAAATTGTAGAGTATCAGTCAACAGGTGACTTCTAGAAACACAACCTCATACTCATGTCCCAGAAGAATTAATTTTGCCAAAACTCCTGTTTTTTCTTTCCTATTTTTTATAAGCTAGTGCATTGCTATACTGAATGAATTCCAGCCGTTTTCTTCTCGGGGGCTTACCAGAAAAATGCCAAATATTCAAATTATTTTAGGGCATTTTCCCATACTGGGTGGAACAGAGCAGAATTAATAAGGATCCAACAGTTAGAACTTTTCAAATGCAAATATGTTGCCATGTAGTAAAGGCGGCCCCGTTTTAAACACCGCCCCCCCCCCCACACACACACACACACTGGCGACTACACCGCTCGGACGCTACTTTTGTTTCCTTGAAAATCAAAATTCGCGTATTACATTCAGGCATTATCCCAACTCAGAACCACCAAAAAAAAAAAAAAAAGGTTTTCAATGGTCCAGGCCTGAGCCTGCCTCTTACAAGACTGCTGTGCTTTACTGAGGGATCCTCTCTCATCTTACACAAATAAAGCCAACAGGACAGCGGCGGAAGGAGCCTGGGGCAGTGGGTTCCGCGAAAAACAGGGCTGTGGGGCAGTCGCCGGCCCACTCAGGCCTCAGTCTTCTTCTCTGTAAAATGTGGCTACTGGACCAGTCTTCTCCAGGGTCCCCCCCATCTGGTCCCCCCGGGTCTGGGCGCCGGGACCACGGCCGCGGAGACAGCTGGCCAGGGTGCCGGCCCGGCGCCGCCGGAGGGACGGGAGGAACTTGGACTTGCAGCAGCTTCGGAGTGTGCAGCGACGAACTTGAAGCCGCTCCTCCTAACAATAGGGACAAGCACTCCCATTTTCCTGGCTCAAACTTGGAGACCGCAGCGCCGGTGCCCTCCCGCGCCCCGCGCGCCCGCCTCACCTCTCTCCCTGTTTGCTGTTGGAAGGCGGAGAGTGCAGGACCGTCTGGTTCCCTTCCATCTCCACCACGCACTTGGTGTTCAGTTCCAGTTCTGAAAGCAAAGGAGCGCAGACGCTGCAAAGCCGAGCATCCCGCCGGCGCGGGCTCTCCCGCGAGGCGGCCGAGCCGGACACCCGGCGCCCGGGTCTGCGCGGCCGGTGCCGGCGCCGCCTCCGCCCGGCTCCCCGGCCTCGGCGGCGCACCGGCCGCCCCGCGCCGCAGCCCCGCGGCCCCGCAGTTTCCAAAGTTGCCCCCGCCCTCGGCCGGACCCCGGACAGAAAGGAGCGGAAAGATCCTCACCTCGGCGGTTCATGGGCCGGACCCGGACGGCAACTTTTACCTTCGTATCCGACATGTTGGCGGCGCCCGCGCGGCCCGACGCGGCCCCTCACGCGCCGCGCCGCCGCCGCCGCCGCCGCCACCGCGCGCCCCCCGAGCGCGGCCGCCGCCGCCCGGCCGTGAGCTCCGTGAGGCGGCGCCGAGGCGCTCGGGCCATCCCGGGGGAGCGCGACGCGGGGCACGGCCGCGGCCCGGGGAGGGGCGGGCGCGGGGCGGGGCGCGGCGGGCGGGGAGGAGGCCGTGCGCGGGCCCGGGCGCCGCTCTAGCTGCGCGGGCCCAGCCGAGCGCGCAGCGCCGGGGCCCCTGGCGGCCGCCCCGGGCCCGGCCGCAGCGCCATCTTCGGCTCCCCGCCCGCCCGCCGGGGCCCCGCGGCTCCCAGAGGCCCGGCCCGGCCTCCTGCGGCGTCCTCCGTCGCGCGCGGGGCCCCGGCGGGAACGCGGCTCGGGGCCGCCGGAATTCGGGGCGGGACGCGTGCCGTCCCCGGGCGGGGCTCGGGCCGAGCCTGCACCGGCGCCCGCGGGGACCCCCCGGGAACCGCCGTGGGCTCGGGTCACCGTCTGGGGCCGCTGTCACCCGCAGCCCGGCAGCCCCGCAGCCCCGCAACCCCGGGCGTGCAGGCCCTCCCCGCCGCCTGCACGCGCGTGAACCGAAACGCCGGCTCGCCGGCCCCTCCGCCGGCGCTGCGCGGCGCCTGCAGCGGTATTTTAAGGTCGTGGTGGGGAACCGAGGTTAGAAATGAATCTGGGGAGGCACCACCGAAGGAGTGTGTGCGTGTAAATAGTGCTCTTGCTTCCTTTCCCTTCCTCTTCTCTTGTCGCTTCCTTTCCCTTCCTCTTCTCTTGTCGCGGGAGGGATGTCAGGCTGGCTGCGAGGGCCATTCACTATTACATAAGAATTTAATAGCAGTGGATTCTGTCGTCCTGCCAAACGCAGACCTCGCTGCCAGGGCGGAGCTGGGTGAATCCGATTTATTCTGTGTGGTGCAGCGGGGGCTCTGGGGCGCTGTGTGCCAGGCAGGCACTTTGAAGCGTACAGAAGTGTAAAATCCAGAGTTCGGATCTGGGGAAATCTTTCGATTTTGAATAAATGTGAAATGTAATTATTGACAAGTTCATTGATAATTATATGGGGGGGGGGGCTACTGTGTGCACCGTACTGTGGAGGACACACTCAAACGTGAGCAGAGTTATGCCTCCTCTGCCCATGCCCACGCTGCGGCAGGGAATAGCAGGGAGTCCGGCAGATGCCAGACTGCAGGGGGTGCGAGAGAGGGTCAGTTCTGCCTGAAACAGGTGCCTGATAATGGGCTTGACTTTAAGAAGTAGCAACTCATGCTACATCTCCACCTCTGTCTTTTGGAAAGATGCCCCAGCCCACTTCTGAAGGCCCGTGGCATCTTTCCTTACTCTCCTTTCCCACCACAGAAGCCTACTTCGTCCACCCATCCATCTGTTCAACAAACGTGGGCCTTGCACTTTATGATGTGGGATATATTGCTGAACAAGAGAGAAAAAAGTAACAGCCTCTTGAGGCTAACTGTCTGATTCTGTGCCTGTCTCCTCATGTTTGGGCTACTGTGACATCTTCTTAACCCAACTTCCTAAGTTTACTTCCTATAATCTTTTCTGTGTCCAGCTTCCAGAGTGATTTTTCCTGAGTAAAATTTTACTGTTTTATCATGCGTGCTATTACATTGTTCAAATGCCCTCCTGGTAATCTGGTTTATCCTGCTAGTATTACCTCCACTGCTCCTGAAATTCTTCATTCCATCCAGAACTTTTTCAAAGCAAGTTCATTCCATCCCTGTGATAGGCCATTGTTCTGTAGTTTCCACCAATGTAAATTATAGAGGGTTGAATTCTGTCTCCAAGGGATACCATCAAGTCTCAATCCCCAGTACCCGTAAATGTGACTTTATTTGGAAGAAGGGTCTTTGCATCTCTAATCAAGTTAAAATGGGATCATCCTGGGTTAGGATGGGCTTGAAATCCAATGACTGGTATCTTTGTAAAAGAAAGGAGAGGGAGGATTGAACTCACACAGGGAAGGCCATGTGAAGATGGAGGCAGAGATCAGAGTGATGCAGCTACAAGCCCAGGAAGGCCAAGAGTCTCCAGGAGCTCTGACAAGGCAGAAAGAGGCACGGAAGAATTCTTCCCTAGAGCCTTCAGGGGGAGCGTAGCCCTTCCTGCACCTTGAGTTTGGACTTCTAGCCTCCAAGACTGTGAGAAAATAAATTTCTGTCATATTAAGCCATATATGGTTTCTGGCCATTTGTTACAGCATTCCTACGAAACTCGGGCAGGAAGTAATGTCTCTGTCCTGACACATCTTTTTCCGCTTTCCCCGCCCCTCTTTTTCTGCCATATCAGGAAAGCCTTGAATACCTTAAGAAATTTCAACTTTTTATTCAAGGCAGTGGAAACTGAATGAAAATTTTGATTTCAGAGACAAGGGCTGACATGTTCAGAGGATCCTGAGGAATGAATTCGAGTTCATAAAAGATTATGGGAAGGAATGTTGCCGTCATCCAGATGAAGGTGAGGATGGCATGAACAAAGCCGATGGCAGTGCACATGGAACATGAGGAACAGATGCAGGACTTACTGTGGAGATAAGTGCGGACGGCTTCACAACCAGTGGATTGAGCACTGAGGGGGTTAAGAGAGTTTCAGGTGACCGGGAGAGGATCTGGAAGGATGGAGGCCCATAACACACCATAAATCAGGGGTCCCCAATCTCCCTGCCTCAGACCATTACCGGTCCAGGCCTGTTAGGAAGCCAGTCACACAGCAGGAGGTGAGCTTGAATGTAATGTGCTTGAATCATCCCCAAACCATACCCGTCCCCCGCCCCTCCTCCATCTGTGGAAACATTGTCCTCCATGAAACCAGTCCCTGGTGCCAGAAAGGTTGAGGACCGCTGCCATAAATGGGTGAGAAAGAATAGGTTTTCAGATGACAGCAGCATGGTTATTTGGGTGTTGCTGGCTAAATAAACAGTTTCCATTGGTTCTTAGCTTAGTGGTCCTTCTTTCTGCTTTTCACCCTTCCCACCCCTCTCCAACTTAAAATGCTTAGATTAGCCCTTACCTCTTCTAAGAAGGGTTTACTAAATGTTTCTTCTGCAAAACAGTTTTAGACTTAACTCATTTGGAATTATATCTTTTTAGAGTTGAAAAGCGCCTTTGGGGTCTTCTGGACCCTTCTACAACATCGCCAAAAGTGGTCATCCCTCTGCTTGTATATGTCTGACAGCAGAGTGCTCGTTGTTTCATGACTCTGTTTTAAAGTTCTACAGTTAGAGCCCTGGCCGGGTAGTTCAGTTGGTTAGAGCGTTATCCTAATACTCCAAGGCTGCAGGTTCAATCCCCAGTCAGGGCACATACAAGCAGCAAACAATGAATGCATAATTAAGTGGGATAACACCTTTCTCTCTCTCTCCCTCTCTCAAATCAATTAATAAATAAAAATTTTAAAAAATAAAAATAAAAAAGTATACAGTTAGAGAAGGCCTCCATGAAGAATCAAATTTTGCCTCCCCGGGTATTCCCAACTGTCCGTATTAATGCTGTCTCCTAGAGCTTCATACTCCAAGTCGAACTCCTCTTACACGTGACAGCACTTCGGACACTTAAAGATGGCTCTCATGTCCTGAAGAGGTCAGAATACACTTGTCTGGTCACTTGTATAACACATCCTCTGAAAATTTAGCAGATTAAAACAATTTGAGAAGGGCTCATCTGAGCAGTTCCAGCTCTGGTTCTTTCATGAGGTCGCAGTTAGATGGTAGCTGGAGCTGGAACTGTGGTGGGCTGGAACAGCTCCAGCAGGCCAGCCATTTCTCTTTCTCCAGGGAGGTTTAAGGTTTCTCTATAAGGTCCTTGTGCATGGGTAGACTTTGGCTTCCTCACAGCATGGTGGCTAGGTTCCAAGATGGAGCATTGCAAGAGTACCAGAGCAAGCCGTATCATCTTTTATAAGCTTAACTCAGAAGTCCTGGAGGGTCACTTCTGCCATAGACACATAAGCTCTCCCAAAGCCAAGGGACAACTATGTTTATCTCAATGGGGGAAATGTCAAACTTAAATTTTAGGAAGATCATGTGGGGTGGGAGATAATTGTTATAGCTCTTCTTAGAAAATACAGTCTGCCACACAATGCATTCTCTTAGCTGTCCTGGCCGTCCTCCTCTGAAAGTGGATTATGCCTTTGAGTAAAGTAAAGTTTAGGAATTGGATAGGCTGCATTTGAATCTCGTCTCACTTATTCATAGCCTGGGACAAGTAGTTTAACTTCCCTAAACTTCAGTCAGTCTAGGAGTAAATGTGGAATCTGAACTCCTACCACACAGGCTGTAGTAACACTTTTATGAGCAAATGCCTATTATACGATGTTCAGAAATACTGTCCCCTCATCCCCACACCTCAGTTCTGGCTCCCCGTCTTCAGCTGCCATGTTTGTACTCATAACCCCAGCTGACTGATACAGCTTATAGAACACCAAGGTCTATCCCTGCTATATACTGAGTCTATCAGGTTCTTCCAACTGGAAATCTGGGCTTGGGATTCAGAGGGTTGTGACCCAAGAGTGTGACCCTTGGAATCAGACTATCTAGGTTAAATCCTGAACCTTCCCTTATGGGCTAGAAAATCTATATTAACTCTTCCTGGGCCTCAATTTCCTTATTTGTCAAATAGGATAGTGGTGATTAATGATGGTAAAAGTACCTACTTTATGGGGTTGTTCTGAGTGTAAAATGAGTTAACACCTGTGACATTGTCATCAGAGCATTGTGAATGGGGGCTGGCATCTCCAGGAAGTCAACAGGAGGGCTATGGAGCGGCTGTATTTTCATAGTCAGAGGGAGGGCATGACACTTAGGGAAGAGGAAACTCTTTGGGTAGCTGAAAACCTTCCCGGTTCTGCTTCTAGGCTCTATCAATGCTGAGCTGCGTTCCTGATCCTAGATTCTACAGTGGCGCTAGAACTAACCTGGGAAAAGTGCCAGTGTGACTGACAAGACAAGAAGATGCTCAGTGAACAGTAACTGTTATATTTTGTCAGCATGGATAATGTCAATAAGTTACACAAAATATTGCTGGTATCACCTTGCATCCATAAGACCCTTCAGAAGGGGAACATTTAAAGTTGGATACATAGATGGTAAACATAATGAAGAATGAAAGGAAGCACAGTGCAAAGAATGAAAGCTCGTACCTTGGAGTCATGTAACTCCCAGCTCAAATTCCACCTCTGCCACTTGCGAGCTGCACAATATTGTTCAAATCAGTGATCCTATCTCTACTTCCATTTCCTGATCTTTAAACTAGTGCCGACGGTACTTACCTTCAGGTGCCAGGGACACTTAGACCAGGATCTGACACAGTAAAGGTAAAACGAGTTATCAGGTGTTATTATTATTGCTAATATCATTATCATCTCCGTCCCTATTATTTGTTGATCCTGGACTTCTTCAGCGAGTCTAGGTTACTCAGCGTTATTCAGTAGATATGACTCTGCCATATTCTTTAAATATCTGAGGTATTTTACACTATGAAATGAAGAGCATCCTTAAAAACAATCCCCAGTGGGAAAGCCTTCAACATCTCAATGCTATCAGCCCACCCAGAGCCCCTAAGAAGTATGAATTACCCAAATCAAGGCCACAAGGAGATCCTGTGGTCCAGCCACAATTGGCTCTTTGGGCCAGCTGGCTAGGAAAGGATGGGGTGGGGGCCTTTCCAGAGCCCCTTCTCTATCTAGAAAGGAGTTCCCAAAGGGCTCCTTTCTAGGGGAGCCCTTAGGGGAGGTTGTGGGAACCCTGATCTCAGACATCTGGCAATAGGAAATCCAAGGTTATCCATCTAAGGAGTCATAGACTATACACTAGGGATTTTAACTGAATGGACTTCTTAAGAAGAATCTGGAACTTTCTAATTCACCCATACTTTCCCCCCTCCTTATTTAATGAAGTAAGCAGGAAAAAAAAAAGGCTAATAAAAGAATGAAAGGGCTTTTCTCAAGCAACAGCAAGGAAAGCTCTGGGAGCTAGACACACAGTGTTCCACTCCAGAGTCAAAGGAGAGAGAAGTTCAGGTACACAGCAAGGACGCTTCTGGAGGTCAGGGGCCTGCTGTGTAGGAGTAAAGGCTCACCTGAGCTATGGAAAGGCTGGGGGGAGCGGGGTCCCTGACAGCACAGCCTGGCCCAGATACTCTCAACCCTCTCTACAATTTCCAAAGACCAGCTTAACCAGCGACAGCTGCTGTGCTCACTAGTCACTAGATACACCCCAGTCTTGTGCACTTTACAAACATGCATTTTATTAGGAAGAGCTTGTTAGTAGGGCTTCACTTTAGAAACTGGAAATGCCATGGGTCCTGGAAGACACCTGATAAACAGCCCAGGGTCTCTGGAATCATCCAATTTCTGTAAGACAAAGTTCCAAAGCGATTTCAGTGGAAAGGGGGTTGCTAGGCTGATGTAAAAACTGCTTAATGGCTTAAGTCTACAGAGGATCAATGAGTACTGATGGAGCAGGCAAATACTTAAATAAGAAGCTTTCTATAAATCTACTTTAACAACTGTATCTGTCAGCCTAGGCTAAGTTTCAGCCTGGCGACCAACAACCATCGACTTTCAGTGGCTTATGAAAACAAGGCTCCTTGCCTCACTTACATGACTCATTTGTAACAGCCTGGTTGTCCATCACAGTTCTGCTCTTATCGTTTTCATTCCAAGTCCCAGGCAGATGAAATAAATTTGTGGCAGAAGGAAAGGAGAAGGTGACAGACCCACAATGACTCTTCAAGCTTTGGCTCAGAAATGACACATATTGCTTCTCAATTTTCATTGGTCAAAGTGAATCACATGGCTAAACCTAGCCTCAATGCAGGAAAGAATGATTCTTCCCCAAGGAGCATGTAATGTTGTCATATAGGTAAAAAGAAATATATATTTTCGATTCTACCCATGATTTCTAGCTCACAGCTCCTGAAACTTACAATTACTTAAGTGACTAGAGCGCAGGAACATCTTTTGTTATAATATTTGGTTTTTGACCTTCATTCCTGAAATAGCTCCAGAGTATTAATGGTGACATGAGGTGGTTGTTAGAAAGCTCCTAGATAACCAGAGGATGGGAGCTGGTTGCCAAGGAAACCACCCCTGTGGTTACAGGCTTAGTACATCCAGCCCCATCACCCACCACCCTTATCTCAGGGGAGGGGAGAGAAGCTGGAGGTTGATCCAATCACCAATAGCCACGATTTAATTGGCAAGTCCACACAGTGAAACCTTCATTAAAAAAATTTTTTTAAAGGATCGGATTTAGAGAGCTCCCAGGTTAGTGAACACGTGGAGGTGCTATGAGAGTGGTGTGCCTGGAGAGGGCATGGAGCCCCAAACCCCTTCCACATACCTTACCCTGTGCATACCCTTTTGTAAATCAGCCAGTCACCTAGTAAGTAAACTGTTTTCCTGAGTTCTGTGAGCTGCTCCAGCAATTATTGAACAGGGGAGGGGGTCGTTGGAACACACCGTGACAATCTGGACTTGTAATTGGTGTCTGAAGTGGGGTGGGGAGCAGCCTTGTGGGACTGCACCCCTCATCTGTGGGACCTGACGCTGACCGCAGTGATAGGGCATCTGGGTGGAGAGTGTCAGAATTGAGCTAAACTGCACAGCACACACTCAGTGTCTCCCAGAATTGGAGAACTACTTGGTGAGGGGGAAAACCCCACACACCGGTGTACAGGAATACTCAGCGCGTAGTGGGGAGACAGAAAACACAGTGAGTTCTCTCCTTTACGGAACGGCTCCAAACAACCATCTACCATAATAACATTTATATGTTGCAATAATTTACAGTAGCAAACATTTATTAAACATTGACTACTTACCAAGCATAGTTCTAGTATTTAAGCCTCACAATAACCCTATGAGGCACACATTATTATTATTATCCTTCATTGTACTCATTAGCAAAAAAGAAAAAAATTAGGCTACTTGTTCAAGGTCACATACCTGGGATGAGGTAACCTTGGGATTTGAATGCACAAACAAATTGGAACATGTATGTGAGTGGTTTTCTTAAAGGGTGATAATGGATTTACCCTGACAACTATATTTTTCTGGCACAAAAAATAAGCAATGTAAATAATAGTCCGTCCACATTATGTACAGTTTAATGCAATCGGTGGCTTCCACAAAGGAGGCACAAAATATTATGGCAGATAGAAGAGAAAATACGTTTTATGGCAGTGATCTAGGATGCAGGGGGCAGTATTTGCAGAGAATATTGGGCTCAAAACGTCATGATAGGAAAAGGAGATTTTTGGTGTCAGCCTGACTGTGGTTCGTTTACTGCCTGTTACTTACCTGCTGTATTAACCTTGGACATTCAAGCCTCGGATGCCTTGGTGTAGAGTGGGTATTTCATTGGGTTGTTGTGAGGGTTGCATGAGATTAAGTATGTAGAATGCCTGGCTTGGAGGTAGTCAACAAATGGTAGTTGTTACTGTGACTGTTATTATGGTTGTTGCTGAAAAAGGATAGAATTCTAGTACTAATATTTGTAGAAGAGCAGTCTATGGGGGGGGGGGACCAACGAAGACGGGATTATGGAGACAGGAAATCGGTGAAATGCTGTGCTCCAGGAAGCTAATCGAGTAATATGTACTGGAAGAGTTGGCCCCAGGAGAAACCAGACACTGAAAATGATCAGGGAATGGATTATCCGAGCTAGATTTGAGGAGCTCCTGAGGTGGAGGATGGGCAAGGACAATGGTGAGGAAGAGCGGGGTGGAGAGACACCCCTGGATGAAAGTCTTCGTCCACACTGCAGATCAGTAGAGCCCTCTTGCTCTGCCCTTTTCTGAGCAGGACCAGCAGCTGATCGGAATAGGGTCTCACATCTATCTCAATGCACAGACCCATAACCTACCCTCAGCCTGCCAGATGGTCCCAAACCTGGCTGACCATTCTTTGCATTCTGCTGAAGCAGGGATTTCTAAGTCTTCTCTCGGATTCAGGAGGTCTGGGCTGGGCTGACTCTGGAATAGCTCGTGCCTGGACTGGCATCTAGGAATAGCTTGAGGAGGCCACCTAGTCACACTGGCTGCAGCCCACATGTGAGGGCAGAGGTACCATCCCTGGCTGTTTTATAGCCTTAGTTCTTAAACATAAGCTCATGGAATGATTTGGAACTAGCCAAAACCAAACCCAAAGAAGGTGAGAGGAAGCCCAAAAGAGAACAGGTCTTTGCTGAGGAATGTACCTAGCTGTGAAGACCGCAGGTTGGAAGTTTTGTGGGTAACGGTAGGAGAAATCAGAGCACTCTAGTTTTAATTTTCCAAAGATCACTGATAGAGAGTGGAAAAGCTACCCCCCATCCACCAGTGTGTCCATTTATTTATCAAATGTTCGTCAAGTAGCTGGCACACGTACTGTGGGAATTGCTAGGGATTTAAAAACCGATGTTGTCTCTTCCCTCAAGGGGTTCCTGGGCAAGGCAGGAACAGCTAGATGCCATCTAAAGTGGGCCACATTCTCACGGTTGTGTGAACCAATTTGGAGGGAAGCCACGGTTTCCATCCTGCAGGAGGCTTCACACTAGAGAGGACTTTTGAGCTGGATCCTAATGGCTTAGGGGTAGTTTGCCAACCAGGGCAAGAGAATATCTTAATCAGGAATGATTGAGTTGCAAGAGACAGAGACAGACTCAAACTGGCTAAAACAAAGTGAAGTATATAGGAAGAACACACCACTTGGAAAGGCAAGTACCGTAAGTTTCATGAAGGGTAGTAGCCAGATTCTGGAAAGTTGAGAGTAAAATTGCTGCCTTGTTTCCTTTTAGCCCTGTGGTCTTTTGTCTCTCTCTGAATGTTTAATTTCTTCTTCTGTCTCTCTAGATGGTACATAATGAAAAAGGGCCACCTTCAACATCTTTGTGTCTGGCTTTCTCGTTCCACTTCCCAATAACAGCTAACCTCACAGAACAGCGAGCAGTATCTTGTCTTCTAAGTAACTTCAGGTCCAATTAAAGTCTGTGTGTGTGTGTGTGTGTGTGTTGGAGGGGGTGGAGTGTTAGTGGTAGAGGCAGAGGAACTAAAAATGTTAATAGACTGAAGAAAACACAGAAGAGATGAGTGTGCAGGGGACAGTGGGTGGCCGACAGAGTGGAGGAGGAAGAGGAGGACGGCAGTCATGATGTGGGAGTTTCAGGGTTCAAGAATACTGCTGTGGGAGGGAGCTTGTAGATGGAACTTGGAGTTTTCGGGTCCTGCGTGTGGTGGGGTTGGTAGTTACCTTCCCCCTTCCCTCCATGCTTATCCTGCTGCTGCAGTTCCACCAGAAGGGTATTGTCTTTCATTTGGTAGACAAATAGATTATATCTCCACATCGCCTTTAAGCATGAAATCGTTTGGTCACATTCCTGTCCCTGTGTCAGTATGATGGCATGTGAACCACATCTGATCACCCACTGGAAGCGGCCTAAATAGGAAGGAGGAACTGCTGGGACAGACGTGGAGGGAATCAAGTCTGGGCTGTTCTTCACCTTCGCACAGGTGTTGGTTGCCGGAGGAGCAGGCCCCAGAGGAGGGGTGTGTGGGAGTGTGGAGGAAGCACAGTCCATGGCACATGAAGAAATGGTCTGGAAAACGTGGTGATGGTGGATGCAGATCCTTAACTGCCTTCTTACCTGTAAGTCGTAAACAAATGTCCTGTTCCAAAAGTAGAAGTTCCGAGCACATCAACTCAATGAGATGGAAGAAGAGGGTCAAGGGCTCAAGGAAGAGCCTGGGGCTGGAACTCCTGTCTTTGGTGCTGTGCTCCTCTTTACTTTACCCAGGCCACTTTGGGTGCCCCATGGCCCTCAGCCCTTCCTTCTGCAGGAACTCTGACTCGTTTCTTGGTGTGTGGTCTGCGTATGCTATGACACCCTTCTAGGATCCCAGTATCAGACAGCGTAGGAAGATTTATAGAATCACCAGGCCACCCTTTCTCCCTCCTATCCTACTCCTCAGGGGTAACCATTTTTAACCTTACATGCCTATTAGTTGTGTGACCTTGGACAAATTATATAACTTTGCAATGCTTCAGATCCCTCATCTATAAAATGTCCGTAATCATAAAACTACTTCAAATTGGTTTTTTTTCAAAATTAAATGAAGTAATTCATGTAAAGTGACAGGCATTGTGGCTTCACACAGTAAAAATTAAGTAAATGTCAGCTATCATAATCACAGTGTCTCACGACCCATTGGTTTGATTGTCCCCTTCCTGAACTGTGAGCTCCTTACAGAATTGGTCTGTAAAGTGATGGGCACATTGAAGAAACTCAGCAAAATATAATTATTTTTATTATTGCCATTGTTGAAGGTGGTAGGAAACTTACCTTGCTCATCTGAATATCACCAGCCCATGGCACAGACCCTGACACCTAGCATCTTCTCAGTGGGACCTTGATTAAATGAATAAATTGAATAGTTGGGTCTCTGCTCTTTTCAAAATAGTCAGCATGGAAGTGAATGCACTGATTATTTGATGTTTCTCAATTTTTTCCTTTCAGAGCTGTGACATTCTTGTGAGCATTCTCACAGATGGCAGGTCTTCATTCATCACTTAGTCCTGGGATTTGCAAGCCGGAAGGTAATTTAGAGGCCATTTAATCCAATCACTTTGCTTTAGGTCAGTTGGCACCTGTGACATTCGGCGGAGTGACTAAGGCCACGCAGCTGGTCAGTAACAAAGTCAGAAAAATAGTCTTGGTTTTCATAAACAGCTCAAAGTCACTTGTAGTTAAGTCTGGAAATAAAATGGGTAAGTCGGCTGAGAAATATTGGTTTGTTCAAAATTGAGGTAGGAGTGAAAATAAACTAGACTTGCTTGTGTCATAAGAGTGAAGGAAATTTCAAGAGTCCCCAGCATGCTGGGGTGTCATCACTGGAATGTGTGACCTGGCTTCAAAGGCCCTCCTGTCCAAACCAGCTCCACCCTCTCCCTAACAGCTCTCAGGATGTTCACCCCAGGCCAGGTCACAGGTTTTTCATTAAAAACTCCCTTTGAGTGGGGCTGCAGGTCTGGAGAGCCTAAACATCTTACCTGACCTTAGCTGAGACATTGACTCAAGGCCTCTGCCTGGTACTCTGTCCACCCCTTCTAAAGTGATGCTTTGGAACGTTTCATCAACCAACCCAGGTTCCTCCTCAGAATGACAAAACACAAAAAATGATTGCAATGATTCTTTTCTCATCTCCCCCAAGTTGGTACATAACTAGCCTGCTGTAGATGCCTGGGAGAGGTTAATCCAGTGCACACCGTGGATGCCTTGAGGCATTAGAGCTTAATCCTCTTGCAGAACCCGCTGAAGAAAGGCTCCAGTTGGCTGTTCCTGTAATTTACAATCCGCCAGATTCCAGTGTCTTTCCTTCAACTACCAAAGATGCAAGTCTCCCCCATCCCCAACCATACCCCTCAGACCCGCCCCCATTGGGATGTTCAGTCAGGACAATGCTGTTGTCTGAATAAGCACTGATATATTTGGGGTTTTTTTTAAGTTTTCTTTTAGTCAAGTTAATATCAAGAGAGACCCCTATAGTAGTAAAAATTCCAGGGGAAAACCACAAACTAAATCTATGGGGAGTCAGTTAAAGGCAGCTGTTATAAATTAAGTAGTATTTCCCTCTTGTGGAAGTGAAAAGACCCCTTTGCTTCACTGGAAGATTCAGGATAGCTCCTTTGAATTCTTTCCTAACCTCCTAGGGTTTTGTTAAACATTTCTACAGATCTTGACTCCACCAGTTGTCCTTTTCTCCCAGAGGTCTTTAAGATGGAAAGAAAACAATAACCTGCAAAATCTTTCTCCAGGTAGAGTGCCTTCATGGAGCGAGGAGAAGTTCAGGCTTCCACGTGAGGTGCTTGCTAAGAAATGGTTTATTTCCCTGCTCGGTGGCTCCACTTTCTAGAGAGCCCTGCAGGTACAGCTTTGTAATTCTAGAAAGCATTTCCTAAAGACCTTGCCAGACAAGTGGAAGAAATATGGCTCTAAAAATGATTGTTCCCTTTTGAACAAGAAAATCCCGCATATTTGTGCAGGGAGTAATGTGCTGTAGTGGCAGCAGACAGATGTGTTTCCAAAAATAGACGGGAAGGCAACACTTGTGAGGCTATTGAGAACCTTGCTGGTTATGTGAATGATTTCTGCAGAAGAGCTAAACTAAGTTCAAGCACCTATTGACCTTAAAAGGGCTTTAGCTACATACATATTTATTGCCTCCATAGTGTATGAAATCATTATTAGAAAAGGTCAAATATCTTCATATATTTTGAAGAAGAGAAAGGAGTGACAATAAATTTTCCTGTAAGAGCTTTTAATACAATACAAAACGGAACCAAATGCAGTATGTGGAATGGTGGATCCTGATTTCAACAAGTTGACAATAAGCACATATTTTAGGGCCAATCAGAAAAATTT
This sequence comes from Desmodus rotundus, assembly GCF_022682495.2. Classification (NCBI taxonomy): domain Eukaryota; kingdom Metazoa; phylum Chordata; class Mammalia; order Chiroptera; family Phyllostomidae; genus Desmodus; species Desmodus rotundus. The sequence goes on along the minus strand of NC_071389.1, from coordinate 75,338,352 downwards.
GAATATGGATTGAGTGTTAGATGATACGTAAGGAATTATTGTTACTTTTGTGAAGTGATAGCATTTTGGTTATGTAAGTAAGTGTCATTTTTTTAAAAGATGCATATTGAAGTAGTTAAAGGCAAGTATAATGCCTGGGGTTTATTTTAAATAGTTTGTCGAATATATATAACAGAGGATGCTGCAGGGGCTAAATGTCAGTTATTAATATAGGTAATTGCTATATTGAGGTTTATTATATTATTCTCTTGGTTTATAATGTTTATACATTTCATAACAGTGTTTTATCAATAAAAATAAATACAAATAAAAATTTTAAAAGAAAGACTCTAATATTACCAACAGGTCACTTCTCACGAAAGAAATAGAGGTGTTTTGCAAATGGAAATAATAAGGAACCTGGAATAGGTCATTTGCAAACCTAGTACAAAGAATATACAGTTTTTCAACGAACTTTCTCAACTCATGATCAGGCACAATGATGGTATTGAGCACAGGAGCCTAACCACCATAAAGAAATGAAAGCTTAAAATAATATAAAATGTTCACCTACATTAATCCCAAAGTGCACTTTTAGATTAAAAGCAATGTATGGTGCCAGGTGAATACTAGAATATCAGGGAAAACACTTGGTAAAGTATGTGGTTGTCTAACCGCTATGCTGTACGCCTGAACCTAATGCAGAATAATATTGATTGTACACTGAATTGAAAAATGTCATTTTTCATGTATCTCCGATAACTTATAATAAAAATTATTATCCATGTAAATGAATGTAATGTTAATATGTTTGTATTGGTTGATTTTTTAAAAAAATATGAGTTCAATTTATAGATTCTTTACATTAGCAGAGAAGTAAAAATAAAAGCATAAGCCCTATCGATCAGGAGTGAGGTTGTTTCTTTGTGTTTGATGCAGTAACAAGAGGACCCCATACAGAACTGTGTGTTACCGTGAGGGTTCCCCCATGTCTTAGCACAGGTTGTCTCTGAGGATGCCCCTAGTGGAAGATGCTTCCTCATGACTGACTTCACATCATCAGCAGGATTTCACACAGACCTGCCAGCAGTAGGATTTCACCTTAAGTCACAGCCTTATTCGGGCCACTGCTGAGGTGCAGGCACATCTAGACTGTTTTCTGAATGCCCATCAGGACTGTCCTGGAGGATGTGGGTTTGAAGGTACAGCTGAAGCACTTCCTAGGACAGAACTTACTCTAAGGAGAGAAGAAACCAGACATGAAGGCTTAGTCGTTGAAAGATGGAGAGGATTCTGAATAGAGTGGGTTATACTCTAATTCTGTATACTAGGGCATCCCCAAGATGAAACAGAGGGTGGCTTAAATTAGGATAACTTGAGGAGAGTTTGGGGACCTTTCATAGGGTAAGGGAGTACCTTCAGGGAAAGTTCAGTAAACCAGGTTAAAACCAGAGATCTTGCCACAGGGGAGCAGGAAGGGAAGGAGCCATTCCTGTCAGCAGACAGTGAGTCATGAAGAGAAGGCCACCTTGAGAGGATCAGTGACTTTTAGTGCATAAGTACTCCCTCCTACATGACGCCTCGCTCCCGGGGGCTGACCAGATGACATCAGAGAGGAGCGAGCCAGCTGAGAGAGCAGGAGGGGAAGCATGGGGAGCGAGTGGGGGGGCGCACAGAAAGATGTGCACACACTCTTTTTCCTCCGTCCAATATCCATGGGGCAGCCACAGTAGTGTTTTTAGAATTTTCCTTAGATGATAGTGTCATTCCTGTATTCAACCCCCACCATAGCTTCCCCTCACATGAAGAGCTTCCTCCTTTGTTCATAACTTCATAATATTTTATAATTCACCTAGTTCTTTAGTGAATGTACATTTAGGAACAATCTTTTGCTGTTACCAACAATGTCAGAGTGAATCTCTTGAATGTGCATGTGTCTGGAGGAAAAATATGTAGAAGTGGGGTTGCTGGTTCAAACGGTTTATACGGATGAGATTTGGGGAGGTGCTACCAGTTGCTTTCCATAGAGGTTATACCAAGCTACACTCCCAACAGCAATGTAGGAGATTGCCTGTTCACTCCTACTTTTGCTAACAAAGCATGTGTAATGGCCTTGAAAATGCATCACTCAGACATGTTGTTGCAGAACACGTAATAATGTTCTGAATCCACCACTGTGAGTGTACTGAGGCCAGGCTTCCCACTGGCTGCTCTCAGCCAGTGGCTGAGTGCAGTAAGGACACTAAGGAAGGCCCATTCCAGCAGGAGGTGGGATTCCTCTGTAGGCGACTTCGGCTTAGCTCTCCCTCAGTCTGGGCTAACTCTCTTAGAACTGTGCTGCAGCCTGAGACCCCCCCTATTCAACCCTTCTTCGTTTCTTCGTTCTTTTCTAGGGGTCAAATCAGCATCATGGTCTTAAGCCTCTCTTCACTTTTTCCATCTTTCTGTCCCTTGTTCCTTCACAGGAATTTACCCCAAGTCATCTCTTGCATATCTGATCCCATCTTGGTGCCTGCTTCTCAGAAGAACCTGAATTTTTCTTATGAGTGAATTTGGGCATATTTATGTGTTTAAGAACCATTTATATTTTTTCTTTTTAAAATATATTTTATTGATTATGCTATTACAGTTGTCCCAATTTTTCCCCTTTTTCCTGCTTCTACCTAGTACCATCATTTCCTCCAGCAATCCCAGCCCCTTAGTTCAGGTACATGGGTCATGCACATAAGTTCTTTGGCTAATCCATTACCTATACTGCTCTTAACATCCCCCTGCCTATTTTGTACCTCCTAATTTGTGCTTCTTAATCACTGCACCTTCCCCTCGATTCTCCCCCTTCCCCGTCCCAACTGATAATCCTCCATGTGATCTCCTTATCTATGATTCTGTTCCTGTTCTGCTTGTTTTCTTAGTTTGTTATTTGGATTCAATTATTGATAGTTGTGAATTTATTGTCATTTTAATGTTCATAGTTTTGATCTTCTTTTTCTCACATAATTCCTTTTAGCATTTCATATAATAATGGCTTGGTGATGATAAACTCCTTTAGTTTTACCTTGTCTGGGAAGCACTTTATCTTCCCTTCTATTCTAGATAGCTTTGCTGGATAGAGTAATCTAGGTTGTAGGTCCTTGCTTTTCATCACTTTGAATACTTATTGCCACAGTCTCTTCTTGCCTGCAAAGCTTCTTTTGAGAAATCAGCTGACAGTCTAAATGGAACTCCTTTATAGGTAATTCTCTGCTTTTCTCTTAACTGCTTTTAAGATTTTCTCTTTATCTTTAACCTTGGACATTTTAATTGTGATGTGTCCTGGTGTGATCCTCTTTCTGTCCATCTTGTTTGGAACTCTCTGTGCTTCCTGAACTTGTATATCTATTTCCTTCACCAAATTAGGAAAATTTTCTTTCATTATTTTTTCAAATAAGTTTTCAATTTCTTGCTCTTCCTCTTCTCCTTCTGGCATCCATATGATTTGGATATTGGTATGTTTAAAGATGTCCCAGAGGTTCCTAACGGTATCCTCACTGTTTTAAAATTATTTTTTATTCCTGCTGTTCTGATTGAATGTTTCTTCCTTCCTTGTGTTCCAAATCATTGATTTGATTCTTGGCATCATCCCCTCCACTCTTAGTTCCCTATAGATTTTTCTTTATTTCACTTAATTCAACCTTCATTTCTGCTCAGATCTTTTTTATGCTGTTGAAGTACCCAATGAGATCTCTGAGCATCCTTATCACCAGTGTTTTGAACTGTGCATCTGATAGGTTGCTTATTTCCATTTTGTTTAGTTCTTTTTCTGGAGTTTTGTTCTATTCTTTCATTTGGGCCATATTTCTTTGTCTCCTCAATTTGGCAGCCTCCCTGTGTTTGTTTCTGTGCATTAGGTAAAGCTGCTTTGACTCCCTGTCTTAGTAGCATGGCCTACTGTAGAAAAGCGCACTGGTAAGTTGTATGGGGTAGATCCTTAGGTAAACACCAGGGTGGGCAACCCATGTCCCTGCTCTGTTGCTCTGTGTGGGGAGGGCTCAAAGTGGGGACAATGCTGCTGCCTGGCCTTTGGAGTTTTGCCCAGGAAGATCCTGTTGCCAGTCACTTCACTTTCTCCTGGTATACCACTGATACCCTTCCAGTTGTTGCCCTGGTGCTGAATCCTAGAAGGGGTGTGTCTGAGTGAGTCCTAAGTGTGTGGTAGGCACTGTAAGAGGAGTCTCTTGAGAATTCTGCAGTGTCTTCTGCTGCCCCAATCCCCACTGGTTTTTACTGCCAGGAGTTATGGGGACTTAACCTTCCTGGCACAGGAACCCTGATCTGGATGGTCTGGTCTGGGGCTGGGATCCCTCACTCCCGATTTATCCCTCCCGATTTTTATCCACCACACATGAGTGTGGCAGTGTATGTTAGCCTCCGCACCTCTCTGCATCTCTGCATCTCTGCATTTCTGCCTCTTCTATCCGTCTGGATGAATGTGGCTTCTTTAAATCCTTGGTTGTCAGACTTCCCCACAGCTTGATTTTCTGACAATTCTGGGTGATATTTGTTTTGTAGTCTAGTTGTATTTTTTGCTATAGTTGTGCAAGGAGGCAAGGCTTGTTTACCTACACCTCTCTCTTGACTGGAAGTCCTATTTATATATTTTTCATGAGATATCTCCTTTGCTCATTCTTCTATTGGGTTAATGGACTTTATTACTAACTTATAGGATCTTTTTATATTTGAGGGAAATCAGACATTTTAAATATGAATTGCAAAAATACTTTCTAGTTTATGTCTTTTGTTGTTCCCGCCCCCCAGGGAAAAACTACTTGGTCTTTGTTAAATTTGTTTTTCTATTCTTCCTTGGCATCTGGGTTTTGTCTCACACTTTGAAAGTTCTTTACTACATAGAGAAGGTATAAAAATTCTCCCATCAGTACTTTTACTTTATTTTTAACATTTAAGTCTTTGATCCTTCCCGAATTTATTCTGGTTTAACATTTGAGGGAAGAATCCAAAATTTACTCTTTCCAGATGGCTACCAGTTATCCCAACCCTATTTCTCAAGTAATCTTTTTCCTACAAATTAGAAATACTACCTTTATCACATAGTAAATTTCCATTTGCACTTGAGACTTTTTCTCTATGTTTCATTTGATTCCACTGATCTATCTTGGAGAAATGCTTTGGTCTGTATTTTATTAGTCTGGTATTTTAAAAAACAGGCAGATATCAAAGACTCTGGTATAAATTTATTCAAACTCTATCCAGAACAATATATTCAACAGATGAATTGTTCTTTGGAGAAAATATTCTGAAACTCTACTTCTGCCAAAATCCAATCTTCTTTACCTGTTAAGGATAAAGTCCAAACTATAAATATTGTCAGTATTAATAAATCTTGACTTTTCTATAGCAAAATAGCTGGCTGATGTCAGGGTTGGGTTTTTTAATTTTAATTTTAATTTTTTGTTGTTGCTCAAGTTAGCTTGTCAGTGGACTGTGCTCACTCATATGTGGGGTAAGAAATTGATCCTACCATTTCTCCTAAAGCATAGTTCTGGTTTTTGTTTTATTTGTTTCATCAGCTGCCTGTGTACGCTTACTTTATATCCTTACCACACACCACCCTTTTCTCAGTATTAGTGGCATTTTGATTTGTGGAAGCTGTGAGACGATGCTTTACAGAACCCCAGCTGTGGGGAGTGTAACTGACCAAGGAGCTCAGCTGCTGTGCTCCAGAAGCCATTGTAGCATGTGTGCCGAGGCAGTGCCCCCCTGAGGGCTGCTTCTAGTGGTGACGGAGGGAAGCAGAAATGCTAAGGCAGGCTGTTCTGGAACAGGGAATGCCTCTCAGCTGACTTTGGCTCCTGGACTACCCAATGGCTTTGATGAGCCTTCTTTTGATTACACAGCAGCCAAGAACACTTCTACCCACTGTCTTTCCCACTCTCCTTTGCATGGGGTCAGATGGGCCAGTGGTCTAATGTTCTCCCAGACTTACCCAACTTTCTCCTCATTTTCTCTCACACAGGTATTTTGTCCTACTAAAATCCTTGCACACTGAGTCCCAATTTGACATCCAATTCTTGGAAGACCTGCATTAACAGAAAGCATCCTGTTTCTATAGCTATTAAATGTATTTATTGGTGCTTTCCCTACATAACCATTATAATTGTACTTGGATGTTGGATCCTGGCTCTTGGTCACCTGCTTTGTTCCGTGCATTAGGAATTGCTCTTTTTTTCAGTCAAGCACAACATTTTGCCTCTTAACCACAGATAATCAGTCAGAGATCACTAAATCTGTGTGTCAGTAAGTCGGGACTGTCAGACTTTAAAGCTCACATAGCAAAGAGGAATGGAAATAGTCTTCTTAGGAGTAATTAGTACCTGACTAATAGCAGAAACACAAAGAGGTCATTTCACTCTGGACTTCACTAGGGGTACACCCAGAAAACAGAGCTGCTCCCAGGGGCTGAGATCACCCTTTTGTCTGTAAGTGAAGCAGTACTAATATATCAGCATGATCCACCCAGTGATGAAGGGACACACCTATGATTTTAGTTGAATATCACACCTCTGGCCTTTTCTAAAGTTCAGTGTTTCCAGTATTTTGATTTAACTGCAAACAGTTTTCCTCTTTCCATCTTCAGGGATTCTGATATTCTGGAGAAACCAAGTATCTCTGACAGTTAAACCTGAATCATTAATCCTCTCTCAAAATTCGAGGATAACGTCATTTTCAAGCAATGCTTCAAAAGAGAGCTGTTGACTCCCTGCCTGACCCAATCCTTTCACGTCGTGGCGTGCACAGTGTAAAGCCGTACTGGAATGTCTCGGAGATGGCCTCTGCAGGTGGGTCTTCCCTTTGAGTATCTCTGGGGCTAGACCAGTCATGTCCATTTCACTGCTGCTGAGGTGTTTGTGTGAAAAAATATTTTAATGGTTTACTTAACAGTTTAGATCCCAATGTGTCAGTTACAGACATTTAATCTCTTATTATTAAAAATCCCTGCCTCTTTCGCTGTGCAAAGGAGGATGTACGTGAATAACATGGGTGGAGTTGATCTGTGAAAGAATTTAAGGAGGAGAAAATGATACAATCTCCAATTTTTTAGGGAGAACCTGAATTTTTACCAGGTGACCTCACTAATTTTAACCAGGCTCGCCTCGCAGGTTCTCATCGGTCCACAGACAATCCCAGGTTGGTGCTCCAGCTGGAATGATGTGCAGTTTAACCCCATTTCCATTTCTCCTGGCCCTTCACACTTCAATGTCAATGGGATGTCCTTATCCCACACCAAACTGTGTGGCAGGTTACTCGTGATACAAGGCTTGTTGAGCAAGCCAGTGCTGTCATGCCTGAGGCCGGCACTCCTCACTGTAGCAAACTGCCTCAGAAGCTCAGATAAATTTTTAAACATCACAAAGAAGAAATTCTAATGAAAAAAGAAAAGTCCCCACATATACTCACACCACTTTGTGCATCTTCTTTACAACTGTGAATCCCCTCCAGTCTGTGCTGATCTGAGCATGCGGCTTTCACCTGGACCACGGTCTACAGAGACACGTCCTACTTCTTTCACTTGTTTCAATGTTATGACATAAACAACATATTTATTATTTTTAATGGCTACATGATATCCTATCATTCATATGTAATTTACTTCATCATTCCCAACTATTGAACACCTAGGTATTTTGGGGTCTCTGATTTTTAAATATCCTATTAATACCATTATAAACATTACTATATGTAGCTTTTAAAAAATGAATTTCCTTTGAGAGCCAATTCCCAGAAATAGTATTAGTGAATCAAAAAATAGAAATACTTTAATGACTTTTGATAGATAGCCAAATAGTCCTCAAAAATATACAATACAGGCTTACAGCAGCTAGTATAAATAAGACATATTTTAAAAATTAATTTATTATGTGTTGCTATCAAAAATAAAGAAGAACTTAATAAAGCGCTCATCAGCAGTTCAAATTAACAAGACTTAAGAAGGAGCAACATGCAGGCCAGGCAACAGGCTTAGAGAGGGCTGTTCTGTCTTAACTGAGGAGGCTCCGAGGGTGAGAATGTCGTGTGTCAGGTATTAGTCAGTCTTCTCGGCAGAATTTTTTTTAAGATTGGGTTTAAATAGGGATTAGAAAAAAGGTTATGGTATTAGTAGCAAAGAACATTCAGGGCATTGGAGGGTACTAAGGATGGATTTTGAATCCAGACATAGGTTGAAATCCCAGATCCATTTTTTTAACTTTGTGGCTTTGGGCAAATTATATTCCTTTGTCAACCTCACGGAGAGCTGTCGTGAGGATTATAGGTGGCATGTGTGAAGAGGAAACATGGTATCTCTCATCATCATCAAGAACAGTCTGACCTCATTAGTGGCAGATGATGGCACAGTCTAGAGATTGTCGTGACTTTGGTAACAAGATCATAAAGTATACAGAGGGCCATGGAAGATAGGTAGGTAAAGATGGAGAAGCGAAAAGAGAGATGGAGAAAAAAGAAGAGAAGGAGGTGGGGGAAGAGGATGTGGGAGAAATAGAAGAGAAGGAAGATGAGGAAGATGAGGAGGTAGAAGAGGAAGCCGAAGAGAAGGAAGAAGAAAGAAGGACAATACACATAGTGTGGAAAATAAAACAACTGATTAGGCTCTCAGGTTTGCTCCTTGTGATCGTCCCGCACTAACAGCCCTGCAGGCAGTATTGTAAAAGTTATGGGCACTTGCATTCATATGGAGAGAATAAGCCTGAGCCAGTGTAACCATTTTGGGAAGTGACAGATCTGCTTGCCTGGTGGCCCAGGTAGAGCAGGATCCTATACAGTGACTGGAAGCACAGGGGTAGGACTAACTCTCCAGAAGGTGGTGGCTAGATAAATTTGGGAAGACTTCAGGAATCAGACAAGGGAGCTGGAATTCAGGCAGACTTCAGTCTCAAGAGGAAACTAGAGAATTAAGAATTAATTAGGAAGATGGGGGAAAAATACCTGGGTTTCCATACTGGATAACAAAAGCAAAGATATGGGAGAGAAAGCAGGTCCCAAGAAAAGAGGATACCCAGGCATCACTTTATACAACACCGGTCAAACATTGAAACTAATTTCAGACATCATCTGCTAGTTCATTTACTCATTTCTTCAACAACTTTTGATTGAAGTCCAGGTTTCATGTTTAGTCCTGGGAATATAAATGAGAGGAAGTCGTTGTCTTATACTTAAGGAGATCTCTGGTGTGGAGACAGAGAAAATTACAGAGTGATCAGTGCAAGGAATCAACAGATGCTATAATGAGCTTTACAATGGAGATGAAGCTTGACATGAATCTTAAAAAATGAATAGAGAGAAGTTGGTACCCTCATACACTGCTGGTAGGAAACAATTAGGCAGCTCCTCAGAAAGTTAAACCAAATTACCATATGACCCAGCAATTTTACTCCTGAGGAACTGAAAGTATGTGTCCACACAAAAACCTGTACACAAATGAACATAGCAGTATTATTTATAGTAGCCGAAAGGTGAAACAACTCAAATGTCTATAAACTTGTGAATGCCTGACAAAATGTGGTATATCCAAACAGTGAAATATTCAGCCATAAAAAGGAATAAAGTACAGATATAGGCTACAACATGGGTGACTCAAAATTATGCTAAGTGAGAGAAGCCAGTCTCAAAATGTCACATGTGTTATGATTCCATTTATGTGAAATATCCAGAATAGAGACAGAAAGCAGATTAGTGGTTGCCAGGGGCTCAAAGGAGGAGAAAAGAGAGAGGGACTGCTTGATATATATGAGGTTTTTTCTGGAGGTGATGAAAATGTTTTGAATCTATATAGAGGTAATGTTTGTACAACATTGTGAATATATTAAATGCCGCCTAATTGTACACTTTTAAATGGTTAATTTTATGTTATGTGAATTTTACTTCAATAAAAAATGAAGAGATTTTCCAGATAGACCAGGTGAAGGAAGATGTTCTACAGAGTTTTTACATCACATGTCAAGGCCCAGAGGTACAAGCATGGGTCATTGGAAAACATAAAGTACTGTAGCGTGGCTGGAACACACAGGGAGTGCAGTAGGAGATGAGACTACAAATGTCAGCAGAGACCAAAAACTAAAGGGGTGACAGGCTTAATTTTGTAGAAATAGGTACCTTCTAAATCGAGGCTCAAAAACTGACAAGGATGAGACTATAGATAAAGACACTCTGTCCAAGGTTAGGGTGACTTCCTTGGATGCGCCCACACACATCTTTTGTCATAATGCTTATGTACATCCTGTAGATATCTAAAGCTCTCCAGAAATGCTTGGGAAATTATAGCCTGGTTCATCCTCTTTCTTTTACCAGTGAGTTATAGAATATCAGATATAGAATTTTAAACCGGACACAGCTGCAATGAAAATTAGAAGTATCTAAATTGCGAGGACCTAAACTCCAAGAAAACAGGGTCTAGCTTATAGTAAATGTTTTGAGGGGCAAATTGTCCCCTGGTTTGGATGGAAGCAGAGATGTCTGGGCAGCCTCTTTTTTACTCCTGCCAACATAATCTGAGCTGTGCTCTGGCAGAGGAAAGCTATTTCCACCTGGATGCCTTCTGGTAGCTGTTCATGCTTCCCTGGATTGAGCAGTAGAATGCCTAGTCTTCCTGACCTCAACTCAGACATTTACTAATGGAACACCAGTTTGTCTTACCGGTAAAGCTGAGACAAGACGCTACCTACTTTCCATCAGAGGATTTACTATGAAACGTGTGAAGCTTAAGCCTCAGGTCTTTCAATTAGATGGGCCTCTTTTACTATTTTTTGGTAATTTATATATTTATTCTAAATAAATAAGTGGCATAGTAAATGTATGTTCTCTTTTTAAAAGAGCCCTCCAACTGTGTGCTCTTGGGACCACATGCAACTTAGATCCCGCACTCTGTTGACCACGAGGGCAAGAATCCCCTGCACCCAGCATTCCAAGCCTGCCTAACGATTAGAAGGGACTCAGTAAATATTTGTTGAGGATTGAGTGATTAGAGATGATGTACATGAAACACTTGGCAACTAGTCCTCTTTGCACGGAGTTTTATGCATAAGCAGTTAGAGGCAGAAACAGAAAGTGCACCCAAAGGTGTTTATGTGCAAACTATGCACAAGTCATTGGTTTTGAACCAACCCATAATGCCTATGAAGCATATTGAAAATCATCATAGCAAATTGCAGGTTTAGGAATATAAATTTGTCCCTATGCTCCAAAATAAATTTGCCTTTTTCATCACTGTCATATGACCTATCCCTACAGGTGCAGAAGACAGTTGTGGCGGTCTGTCCTTATCTGCGAGAATGTGACAAAGGGAACTGTAATGCAACGCTGATCATATTCCGAGCTCTACACAGTGCAGGTGAAATCATTAAAACAACAAATACTCTGTCTGATGTTCTTTAAGAGACAGGTGATTCTTTCATGCAGTGATGATTGGCGTTCTATATAGTAATGATGCAGAGCATGAGGGCTTCCAAGGAAGCCAACTGGAAGGCAGTTGGAAGAGTAGGAATAGTGGCATATGTGTGTGTGCCTATGGAGTGTGCATTGTGTGTGTATACTCTTCGTTGTACTTGCTTTTGTAAATAGAAAACCAACTGGATCCTCTGAGAAAAGTAATTAACCACAGCAGTAAGTGACTGAGCTATTAATATGGCGAGCACCAAGGCTGCACCAGGCACAAAAGGCTGCCCTTCTTTCCTCCTTTGCATCTCTCACCTTCTCCAGAACGCTTCCTGGGAGGTGCTTACCCCTCTCATCATTATCATAAAGAATGGCTAGAATGTGAGGATGGGTGAAACTAATTCCTGCAGATTTGTTGCCTGAGTCTTAAACACTGCTCCAGTCTAGTCAAAGGAAATGGAAGTGGAGAGACAGCCAGCTTATAGACACTGGGGACAAGTTGTCCGTGCCATCCACGGCTGGACTGAAACACTGGGCTATTTATCACACAGAGCCCCATCTGTTCAAGGCAGAGAAATGCTATTTGCTTAGAGAGGAAAGGAAGAATTGATAGCAATATTCCCTAGCTTTTACATTAGAGGGTTTGAAAAATAGCCTTTCAAAAGAAAGACACCTTTGTATTCCAATTGAGTTATGGATTTAACAGATCACTGGGCTGAGGTTCATTACCTGCTTTAGTCAACTCTAAGGCGCAGCAGGACTCCACCAAGCCTTCCTTTTCAGCATTCTGCTCTGTGAATGAACCTCTGAATCTTCGGCAATTTTTTGTTGCCAAAAAAAAAAAAAAAGGATTTGGCTTACTATTTTAAGATGAGCAGAATTCAAAGGGCAAATAGAAGGAAAATAATAATGGTCTTAGATAACAAAAGAGCACATTTGCAGAAAACTTACATATGGTCATCTTAATTCTCAATAAGGAACATCTTTGAAGATGATTATTCCTTAACTAAATTCTCCCTTTATTCCCAGTTTTCAGAAAATTCATGAAAAAGTGCCTTAATGTGGACCTTATCTTTGTCATTGTCATCATCATCATCATCATCATCTCCTTATTATGTTGAGCTATTATTGTAGTCTCTTTAAATCTGGAAATTTATATCTTGCAGTTCTGGAACATTTCTTTATTATGTCATTGATAATTTTCTCCTCTCAATTTTCTTTATACTCTCTTTCTGTAAAATCTGTTAGCTGGATTTTGGGTCTCCTGGAATGATTCTCTAATTTTCTTATTTTTTACTCCCATTGTCCACTTTGTTGTACATCCTAGGAGGTTTCTACCAACATTCCTATTCAGCATTTCTATGGACTTTTAAAAATTTTGGTTAGCCTGTTTATTTTTTATTTCCAAAAGCTCTTCCTTATCTTTTCTTTCCTTAGAATCCTTTTCTTGTTCTTCTTCTCTTATGTTTTAACATCCTGTCCTTTTTTTCTTATTGTTCTTGAGGATATTAATTCTAGTTTTTCAAAGTTTTCTTCTATTCTTTGTACTATTTTTGTTTCCTTGGGTTATTTTGTTTCCACTGTTTATTTGTTCATTTTTTTGCTTTGGACTCTCTTGCAGCCAAATCTTTAGCTATTATTTATGGGTGGGTGCAGATCCTTCCCCCTAGAAAATTCTCATTCCAGGCAAAGTGAATAACTAGAAATCCTGCTTGACATCCCAAGCACCAGGAGGCTTTCCCTTCCTCACCCTCCTTCATGGCCACTCCTGAGTGGGGCCGTAATGCTGTATTCATCTATCTGGTGCCAGCATGTGGTGCAAAGTAACCTATAAACCATTCATTAAGTTTTCTTCCTTAATCCACTACTTATTAGGAACTCTGGTGAAGCCATAGATACAGGCTGAGAAATGTGAATAACATAGAAAGAGTGTATGGTATGGAAGTCATGCTTTATAACCTTCTCAAGGCCAGTCTTATCTGTACTATTTCCATTCAATGGTAGTTGAAGCACTAAAAAGCTAAATGGCAGTGGTGTGTTTTGGGGGGCAGTGGCGGGGCTCAGAACATGGTGATCATGTGCCAAGCTAGCTTTTTCACTAGGACATTGAAAAACATTGGAAGACAGCTTTGGAAATGCCAGTTTCCTGGTGTCTTTTTTTTCTGGGGCCACTGATAGCCTTGTAGGGGTTCCATTGTATGTAATGAATTATTTTTCTCCTGCTGCCTTCAAAATAATCTCTTTGTCTTTGACTTTTAGAATCTTGAATATAATGTGTCTCAGAGTATTTCTTTGGGTGGATCTCATTTGGGGTCCTTTGAGCTTCCTGTACCTGGAAATCCATATCTCTTCCAAGATTTGGGAAGTTTTCAGCTATCATTTCTTTAAATACATTTTCTGCCTTTTTCTCTCTCTTCTTTTTTCTGAGACTCCCATGATATGGATGTTCATTTGGTTGATGGTATCATATAATTCATGTAGATTTTCTTTACTCTTTTTTATACTTTTATCTTTTTGTTCATCTAACTGGCTAATTTCAAATAATCTCTCTTCGGGTTCACTGAGTCTTACTTCTGCATCTTCATTTTATAAATGAACAAGCTAGTATCCATTGTCTTATCTAAGATAGGCAGCTTTTCA